>NC_133286.1:8132591-8263446 GCF_005239225.2 Populus alba | reverse complement strand
ATTCGGATCTAATAGATATGGACCTTTTGAGCCGCTACTCTGGTCGTGTCAGTGGAATGGCCCCGACCGAACGCTAGTCACTTGTCTACCGATTCCGCACACCTCCATCGAAAAAACATGTTGCATCTCCGGAAACTCCGTGAAACATTTGAGCACCGATTCAAGTCACGGTCGAATCTATGGAGAAGATAGTGAGAGACTTGAAAATTTTTGCTAGTCGGTCGGTAATTCGTTAGTAACTAGGGGGCTCTGTAGGAGAGGGGTGTGAATTTTTTCTGGTCATGGTGGTGGGAAAGGCCTCGACCGGATGCTGGTCCGACGTGTCGTACCGATTGCACGCCACATCCATGTGAAAACAGCCTCCTGAAACTCGTGAAAACATTTGAGAGCGATCAAATGGTCGGATCTATAGATACGGAACTTTTGAGCCGGTACTTTGGTCATGTTAGTGGAATGGCCCCGACCGGACGCCGTCAGCATGTTGTACCAATTCCACGCAACTCCATGGAAAACAGCCTCTGGAAACTCGTGAAAAAATTTGGGCGCGATCCAACGATCGAATCTATAGATATGGAACTTTTGAGCCGGTACTCTGGTTGTGTCGGTGGAATGGCCCTGACCAGACGCTATCAGCGTGTAGTACCGATTCCATGAAACTCTATAGAAAACAGCCTCTGGAAACTCGTGAAAAAATTTGACCACGATCCAACGGTCGGATCTATAGATACGAAACTTTTGAGTCGGTACTCTGGTCTTATCGGTGGAATGGCCCGACCGGACGCTGCAGGCGTATTGTACCAATTCCAAGCAACTCCATGGAAAACAGCCTCCGGAAACTCGTGAAAAAATTTGAGCGCGATCCAACGGTTGGATCTATAGTTTATGCACTTTTGAGACCGGTACTCTAGTCGTGGTCGGTGGAATGGCCCCGACCTATGCTTATTTCCAATGATTGTTTTATTTTAATTGTTAGAGCGGACTCTAAGTTATTTATTGTGAACAATCTATTGCTAAGTTTTGCTATCAAAAACTGGACTTGTGGTATATAAACTTGTGAAGCAATTGAGATTAATAATTATGGCGGATCTAGATTAATAACCTTAGGGAGAACATTCGATTGATCAAATCAAACATGAACTACGGACAATTATGTTGTTTAGATTAATCAACTCATCTAGTTCTTAAGGTTGTCATTGAATTAAATTACTAATGTGGACATTATGGTTGTTTGATGGTTAGATTAGTTATACACCAAATATGTTAACTAATCCAATAACAAAAGATAAATATATAGAGTATAAATTGACGATTCATTTCCATGATCAATTTTGATTTTTGTAGGTGGATGTTTACTTGAAACCAAGGTTTGTTCTTTTGATAATTTTCTGGTTTTATTTACTCTTGCTTGATAGTTTTTTGTTTTTTTTTGTTTTAGCCTAGATAAATTCCAACCCTCCCCCCCAAAAAAAAAAAATTGCATATCATTTAGCATAAATCTGAACTAGACCTTTCTTGTGGGATCGACCCCTTGCTTGCTCTATACTATCTTGTGTGTTGTGTTTTAAGCTAGGGTAATTAATTGTGCGACAATGACATCGCAAAAAATTTTGGCAACGTTGCTGGGGAACTGATTTTAGTTTATTCTTGTGTTGTGATTTTTATTTGATGTGATTGTTATTTATTTTGTTGAAAAAAAAAAGAAGAGATTTTTGCTTGCGGTCATGCTATACAATACAGTACAATTACTATTCAAAACCAATATTTTGGTGGAATTAGGTATCATCCTTTTGTTTCCTGAAGGGAAATGACATTTTGAACAGGACTAATTCCCTTTGGCTACTAGCCCCACCCTATCGAGGCCAAATTCCATTGTTTTCTAGGGTTTTTAGGCAGTTTTAGTTTTCTAGCGTAGGATTTTCATTCAATTTACATTTTTTTCAATCTCTTGTGTGGCCGATTTATTTTATGTTTTCTTGACTATTTATGCAAATAACCCGTTCTACTAATCAAAGTGAAGTGCAGGTAGATCTCAAAATTGAAAACACTTTACATAGGTTATGGAAGGAAGCTCACGTCAACATCATGGTTGTTGCACAACAACAGACATACAAGGAGCTTGCTGCTCCTAATGTGGAAAATCAACCATTGTGCATAAACATTGACAATAATGTCAACTTCGAGCTCAAGTCTGGTTTTATACATTTACTACTAATATTCAATGGACTTGCAGGAGAAGATCTCCATACTCATCTCAAGGGGTTCCATATGGTTTGTGTTGACATGAAACCAAACAAAGTTGATGAAGAACATGTTAAGTTGAAAGCTTTCCCTTTCTCTTTAAATAGGGCAGCAAAAGCTTGGCTTTTCTCTATTCTCCTAAGTTCCATTAGGACTTGGAATGGCATGAAGACGATTTTCCTTGAAAAGTATTTCCCAGCCTCTTGAGTTACCAACATAAGGAAAGAAATATATGGGATTAGGCAATCTCATAGGGAGACACCCTCCGAGTATTAGGAAAGATTTGAGCAACTGTGCATTCAATGCCCTCATCATCAATTACTTGATCACTTGCTCATTCAATATTTCTATGAATGATGATGCCTACTGACCGTAGTATCATTGATGCAGCAAGTGGAGGGGCATTGGTAGATAAGACATTTAAGGTTGTATACCAATTGATCTCAAATATGGCAGCCAACTTGAAACAATTTAGCACCCGTGGAGATTTCCCAAACAAACGAGTAAATGAGTTATGTATTACTAACCTTGAGAATAAAGTTAATAATCTTGCTTATTTTGTGTGTTCTTTGGCTTGTGGAAATGTACATCAAGTGAAAGTTTGTAGCATATGCTCTTTACAAGAACATGCTTCGGATATATGCACAACAATGCAAGATTATTACATTGAACAAGTTAATGCAGTTGATGGAGCTTTCAATGGATAGCCTCATCGTAAGTACGATCCCTTTTCCAACACGTACAATCCCGGATGGAGAGATCATCTCAACTTACGTTATGGAAACTCGCCTCAACAAGGCAATCAAGGCTGACAGTTCCATCCCCATGGATTTCAACCCTAACAGAATTATCAAGCAAGATAGCCCCCTCCATTCAGAAATTCCAATGTTATGGGGTTGTCATCCAGTGATGATCTTCGTGAGATGATAAAAACTTTGGCTTCCAACACTCTGACCTTGCAATAAAATATCATGTCTTTTCAATAGGAAACAAGGTCAAGTGTTCACAACTTGAAGAAGCAAATGGGGCAAGTAGCTTCAAGTGTAGGGAAATTGGAAGCACAAATGAATGGAAATTTTCCCTCCCAAGCATTGAATCCAAAAGAGAATGTTAATGCGATCATGCTGCAAAGTGGGAAAGAACTCAAAAAGAAAAGGTCGAAACAAATTGAGATGGAGGAAGAAGAAGAGATAGAAATCGAATTGATTACAAAGAAGAAACATCTTCCTCCTTCCCAAACTGAAACAACGACCATTACTCCGAAGGTAAGTCTTAACTCAATGAATTCAAGTTTTAAAAACATTCCCCCCTTTCCTGTGAGTTCTTCTAGATCAAAGAAATAGGACAAAGAAAAAGAGATTTTAAAGGTTTTCAAGAAAGTAAAACTCAACATTCCTTTGATTGATGCTATCAAGCGAATTTCCACGTATGCTAAATTTTTGAAGGAGTTGTGTACTACCAAGAGAGCCTACAAGCTAAAAAGCCACAAAATAGTAAGTATGGGTGAAGCTGTATCTACTGTTGTTCAAAAGAATATGCCTTTGAAGCAAAAAAGACCCAGGTGCGTTTACTATCCCATGTGTTATTGGTAATGCTAGTTTTAGAAGGGCCTTATATGATTTTGGTGCATCCATTAGTGTTATGCCTAAACATGTTTATGATTCTCTTAGTCTGGAGCCTTTGATTAAAACTAGCATTGTAATATAACTTGTGGATCGTAGTTTTGTTTATCCACTTGGTGTGATAGAAGATGTTCTAGTCAAGATTGATAATTTGGTTATTTCATGCGATTTTTATATTCTTTATATGGAACCTGATTCTTGTGATTCATCAAACAACACTTCTATATTGTTTGGGAGACCATTCTTGAAAACTGCCGATACAAAAATTGATTGTGGTAAGGATACTTTGTCCATAGAAGTAGGAGATGAAAAGATTGAATTTAATTTCCATGATGCAATGAAATATCCTTACAACAATGTTTATTCTATCACATGCTATGACCAAGTTGATAAGTGTGTGCAACAAGTTTTTGATTGTGAGGATGGATTAAGTGTAGCTTTGAGTTATAGCTATGATTTTACTAAAAAGAGATGGAGAGGCACATATGTGTTCCCAAAAATATGTAAGAATCAGCATTGACTTTGCAAGCTTTGCAAACCATTCCCCCTGGTAATGTCTTTATTGATTTAGTACTTTCACATAAAAAGTTGTTGACATCTATTTTATAGACCCCCGAGTTAGAATTGAAACCTTTGCCTAATAATTTGAAGTATGTATTCATTGGCAACAACAATACACTTCCCGTTATCATAGCAAAAGGTTTGACAAGTGCGCAAGAGGAAAGACTTGTGAAGTTGTTGAGCAATCACAAAATAACCATTGAATGGACTTTAGCTGACATCCAGGGCATTAGTCCCTCGATGTCTATGCATCACATACTATTGGAGGACAATGCAAAACCAACGAGAAAAATGCAAAGGAAGTTGAATCCGCCTATGATGGAGGTAGTGAAAGCTGAAATTTTGGAGAAAACATTGCAACTTAACCGGCGAGATTGGAGTCTAGGACTTGGTGATGCACTTTAGGCTTGTTGGACTACTTACAAATCACCTATAGGAATTTCATCTTATAGGATGATTTATGGAAAAGCATGTCATTTACCGGTGGAGCTTAAACACAAAGCTTTTTGGGCCATTAAACAATGTAACATGGATTATGATGTTGTTGGGATTGCAAGGAAGTTACAATTGCTAGAGCTGGAAGAGATACGGAATGATGCTTATGATAATGCAAAGATTTACAAAGAAAAGACCAAGAGTCTTCATGACCGAATGATTACAAGAAAAGAGTTTCATGTTGGAGACAAGTCCTTTATCATTCGCATTTGAAACTTTTTCCTAGAAAGTTGCGCTCTTGTTGGATTGAAACCTTTATTGTTTCTAATGTTTTTCCTTATGGTGCAGTTGAAATTACAAGTTTAGAAACAAACAAAGTGCTCAAGGTCAATGGGCATCGCTTCAAACCTTTTTATAAAGGTTAGACGACAGAACTCATTGCTTTTGTGGAGTTAGCTGAACTAATCTTTAAAGAATGAACATGCAACATGTCGAGCCAATGACATAAAATAAAAGCGCTTACTAGGAAGCAGCCTAGCAAAAAAAAACAAAATTCAGATTTGCTTTCTTTTTCCCTTATCTTTTATTTTTCACATTTTACTTTATTTTTATCATTCTCTTGTATTCCTTTTCTTTTTGTTTTTTCAACATTGAGGATAATGTTGTGTTTAAAGTGTGGGGCTATTGAGAGAATTTTTGTTTTCTTTATTGCATCAAAAAAAAAATCTATGTTTGATCGTTTTGAACTCCCATTAGTTTATGAGAATTAGTTGAGATAGATGAAGATATAAATCAAATGAACGAGTGTTCATGCAAGTTTTAAAGTTTAATTGGTTTAGGGAATGACTTTGAAAATATGTCATGTTGACTTTATAGTGTTATACAAATGCACGCTTTTAAGCCTTCAACATTTTGTTCTTTGATTATGCATTATTTCAATGATATGTATCTCTATAACTTGCTTCATATCTTGTTGAGATTATATTCGCATTACATATATACATAAATATGATAAAGGCATAAGGAATTTTAACCACTTGAGCCAAAAAGCCAACCTAAAGTATATTATACTTAGTGAGCCTCTTTCAAACATGTTTATCTTTTCTTTGCTTTACCCATGTGCAAACCTGAACTTTTTATATTTTTTTTCTTTTCCCCTAGACAAGGATTAGTAGAGTATATACTTGTTGATATCTCATGGGTTATGGTTGGAAATTATGTGAAAAGAAAAAAAAATGATGCTTGATGAAAAAATGGACAAAGTTGCAAAAGGTGAAAAAAAAGAAAAAGAAAAAAGAAAAAAAAGAAAAAGAAAAAAAAAAGAAAAAGAAAAGTGTTCCATTATGTTTGTAGTTCTTAAAATATTATGTTGATGGAGCTTGAAATCAAATAAAGTTAAGTATTGGTGCTTAAAGATAGAAAATTTGCGTGCTTTGATGGGATATCTTATTTGAAAAATCATTTTTTTTAGAATGCTCTACTTCCTTTGGTTTTAGCCTTTTCTTTTCGTTTATTTTACCTCACCTTAACCTTAGCCCCATTACAACCGAAAAGTAAGACATTTTTATTTATGCATTGTTTGTAATATGTTAGTAATGGAGATGAGATTGAAGAGCAAGCTTCTGGTAGAACATATTCATTAATTGAATTTGAAAAATTTAAACATATAAGACTTAAACACGTGAGTGTTGGAGTGTATATCAATGAGAGGACCTATCTCTTTGGCATGGCATAGATTTTATTTAAATCACAAGTAATTGAGTTTTGAAGTTTGCATGTAAATGAATTCATGAAAATCTATACTCTCTATCCTTCTTGATTGTATTCTTGTTTATAATGAATATATTATTGGACATTGATTGGAGATTAGGAGATTAGTCATAATGATTTAATTTACTTTATTTTTAATTTGATTTTATCTATCCTTTCTCGAGGATGAGCAAGAGCTAAGTGTGGGGGTATTTGATGCAACCTTATTATTCAATAGTTTCACCCACATTTAACTAGTGTTTTGCCTATGTTTTATATATAAAATGCATTGATAGTCTTTGTTTTATGCTTTGAAGGTACTTTTGGATGTAAGATGCGAAAATGAGTAAATTGGAGGTAAATTTGTTACATTGATAGGTCATTAACATAAAGGCAATTCATTTGGCATCAGATTTGTTTTATGTTTTATATATAGTTTCAGTCGATATTTTGTGAAGAGCGTGAGCTCTAGAGGTCAAAATAAAGTGATTCTAGTGGCATTAGAAAGCTAACATTCATACCTTTCTATGAATCTAAGGCAAGGAAAAAAAGGAAGAGCATATAAATCAAAGCCTTTAAATGTCATCTCGAAATCTGCCAATGTTGATGTTTGGTCATTCCGACTTGAATATCTTATACTACAAAAGTCCATTTGATGCAAACTCAACTTCCTTTGATTCCTGACTCAATGACCTATCAATGTACCAAATTTCAACCAAAAAAGTTCTCATATGAGGGAGATATGATTTTTCTAAGATGACAAATGAATTCTGCCAGCAAACAGGTTTTGTGAAAAAACGAGTTCAAATTACATCCCGAAGCATCCAAACCAACATCCAAGTTTTTATTTCAGCAATTTAGCTCCTCTAAGTCAATGCTTGAAGATTTCATGCAAGGCTATTCCTTATTTTTTAGGAAAATACGTTATTAAAGTACTTAAATGAAAATTGTCTACTTAAGAAAGGACTATTTTGTAAAATAGAGACTAGGGTTTCCTAGGGTATAAAAAGAAAGAGAGAAGGAAATGAGGAGAAGAGAGTAGGACGACCAATAAAGAGAAGAAAAAACGCACCTTCCTCCAATAGAACCTGAAATCATGCTTTTTTTTTTTTTTTGATTAGTTGTTCAGTAGACATGCAAGGCTAAACTCTTTTGTAAAATAGAGACTATTTTGTTCAGTAGGACTATTTTGTAAAATAGAGACTAGGGTTTCCTAGGGTATAAAAAGAAAGAGAGAAGGAAATGAGGAGAAGAGAGTAGGACGACCAATAAAGAGAAGAAAAAACGCACCTTCCTCCAATAGAACCTGAAATCATGCTTTCTTTTTTCTTTTTGATTAGTTGTTCAGTAGACATGCAAGGCTAAACTCTTTTTCTTGGTTGCAAGGACACAAAAACCTTCAGATTTCAAGAACTATGATATTTATTTTACCTTTTCTTTTCAGTTTATATGATGAATAAATATGTTTGTTCTCTTATGCTTATTTCCTATGATTGTTTATTTTAATTGCTAGAGCGGACTCTAATTTAGTATTGTGAACAATTTACTGCTAAGTTTGCTATCAAAACTGGACTTGTAATATATAAATTTGTGAAGCAACTGAGATTAATAATTATGGCAGATCCAAATTAATAATCTTAGGGCGAACATTCAATTGATCAAATTAAACATGGACAGTGGATAGTTATGTTGTCTAGATTAATCAACTCATCTAGTTCTTAAGGATGTCATTGAATTAAATTATTAGTGCGGACATTGTGGTTGTTCGATGGTTAGGATTATATATATAGCGGATCTGTTAACTAATCAACATAACAAAAGATAAATATTTACAGTATAAATTGAGGTTTTGTTTCCAGGTCTAAACTGAATAGGGCTAGGAGGAATGTGAATTTCTATGGCATGGGGAATTATAAAGATATGGATGGGGACTTAGACTCCATTAAATTCAAAATTCTTAACTTCCAAGGTAATAATGATCTCGATGCTTATTTGGAGTGGGAGAAAAAGGTAGATTGAATTTTTTATTGCCATAACAATTCTAAACAAAAAAAAAAATGTGAAATTGGTGGTCATTAAGTTTACAAAGTATGCATTGATTTGATGGAATCAGATTGTAATCAGTAAGAGGACGAACAAAGAGCAACCCATTCAAACTTGGAGGGAGATGAAAGTCTTAATGAGAAGATAATTTGTACCAAACCACTATTATAGAGACTTATATCTGAAGCTACAATGTCTGAATCAAAGTTATAAGTCAATAGATGAATATCACAAAGAGATGGAGATAGCAATGATTCAGGCCAATGTTGTGGAGGATAGAGAAGTCACTATGGCTAGATTTTTTAATGGGTTGAATTGGCACATTGCCAATGTTGTTGAGCTACAACATTAGCGACATAGTTCATATGGCTACAAAGGTAGAGAGACAACTTAGGAAGGGACATGTTTGGCCAATGTTTAATTCGAGTTCATCATCTTGGAAGTAGAATATAAGGAGAGAGCGTACTATTTGGTCGAGGTACTTTGTTCCTTCCAAAGTCGAACCACTAAAGGCTAAAGTCAGTGTCTCTACCGGTGTCAATGGTAAATTTGAAACTCAACCTCAACGTACTAATGATGTTAAATGTTTAAAGTGTCAAGGACATGGACATTATGCTTTTAAATGTCTAAACAAGAGAATCATGATGATTAGAGATAATGGTGATATCGAATCTGAAAGTGACAAATCTAATTATGAAGGCATTACCAGTTGAGAAGTCCTTAGTTATAATGCAGACACTTCAAGTTCAGGTCAAGAAAGATGAAACTAATCAACATAATGGATAACCAAGGGGTATAGTTTAATTATAGATCATGGAGGTTGTGTTAATGTTCGTAGTACCACCCTTGTTAGTAAACTGAATTTGTGTACTATTAAGCATGTTAAAACATATAGATTGCAATGGTTGAATGATAGTGGTGAAGTGAAAGTGACTAAACAGGTTGTGGTTCCATTTTTTTATTGGAAAGTATATTGATGAGGTTCTATGCAATGTGGTACCAATTGTTGCGATGTCGCGGTCGCACAAATTAATTACCCTAGCTTCAAAACAACACACAAGATAGTATAGAGCAAGCAAGGGGTCGATCCCACGAGGAAGGTTCAAGTCAAATTTTTATGCTAGATGTTATGTAATTTAGGGGGTTTGGACATTATCTAAACTTAAGCAAAAGAAAACAGAAAACTATCAAACAAAATTTAATAAAATTAGAAAATTATCAAGAGAACAAACCTTGGTCGCAAGCACACATCCACCTACAGAAATCAGAACTGATCATGGAAACAAAATATCAATTTATATTCTGAATTTTTATCTTTTCTTAACATTGGTTAGTTAACGGATCTGCCGTATAACTAACCCTAACCATCAAACAACCACAATGTCCGCACTAGTAATTTAATTTAATGGCAGCCTTAAGAACTAGATAAGTTTATTAATCAAGAAAACATAACTGTCCGTAGTCTATGTTTGATTTGATTGAATGTTCTTCCTAAGACTAATAACGTATATCCGCCACAATTATTAAACTCAGTTGCTTCACAAGTTCATATACCACAACTTTGGTTTTGATATCAAACTTAGCAATAGATTGTCTACAATAATAACTTAGAGTCCGCTCTAGCAATTAAAATAAACAATCATACGAAAAATAAGCATAGTAGAACAAACATATTCATCATATAAATTGAAAAGAAAAGGTAAAATAAATCTCATAGTTCTTGAAATCCGAAGGTTTTCGTGTCCTTGCAGCCAAGAAAAAGTGTTTAGCCTTGCATGTTTGTTGAACAACTAATAAAAAAAAAAAAAAAAGGAAGAATGCATAATTTTGAGTTTCTTAAAGGAGGAGGGTGTTTTTCTCCTCTTGGCTGACTACCCCCCTTCTCTTCTGTCATTCTTTTTATATCATAGGAAACCCTAGTCTCTATTTTACAAAATAGTCATCCCTTAAGTAGACTGTTTACATTTAAGTACTTCAATAATTATTTTTCTAAAAAGGAGAAATAGCATTGCATGAAATCTTCAAGCTTTGACTTAGAGGAGCTAAATTGCTGAAATAAAAACTTGGATATCGGTTTAGATGCTTCGGAACGTAATTTGGACTCGTTTCTTCACGAAACCTTTTTGTTGGCAGAATTCAGTTGTCATCTTTGAAAAATCATATCTCCCTCATATGACATCATTTTTTTTTCTTGAAATTTGGAGCGTTTATAGGTCTTTGAGTTAGGAATCTAAAAACATTAGTTTGCATCAATTGGACTTCTGTAGCTCCAGATATTCAAGTTGGAATGGCTGAAGGTCAACATTGGCAGATTGTGATATTTGACTTTTAAGGCTACGATTTCCATGCTCTTCCTTATTTTATTTTCTTACCTTAGATGTCCAAAAAGGTATGGATGTTAGCTTTTTAATGCCACTAGAATCACTTCATTTCAACCTCTAGAGCTCACGCTCTGCACAAAACATCAACTAAATAATTCCATAATTCCTTATTTTCTTTCTTTTCACATAATTCCATGAGATATCTAAGTATGTGCTCTACTAATCCTTAGCCAGGGGAAAAGAAAAACATATAAAAAGTTAAGGCTTATACATGGATAAAGCAAAGAAAAGATAAACAAACTCAAAAGGGGCTCATTAAGGATAATATGCTTAAGGTTGGCTTTTTGGCTTAAGTGGTTATAATTCCTAATGCCTTTATCATCTTCATGTATATTTGTAATGCAAATGTAATCTCAACAAGATATGAAGCAAGTTTTAGAGATACATATCATTGAAAGAATGCACAATCAAGGAATATAATGTTAAAGGCTCAAAAGCTTGCATTGGTATAACATTATAAAGTCATCATGGCATATTCTCAAAGTCAATCCCTAAACCAATTAAACCTAAAACTTGCATGCACACTCCTTCATTCGATTTATATCCATTTATCTCAATTAATTCTCATATGTAATACTCACATTCTCATAAACCAAGGAGCTCAATAGATCAAACATAGAAATTTGTTTTTTTTTTTTTGGAACAACAAAGAAAACCAACATTCTCCCCAATACCCCCACACTTAAAACACAACATTGTCCTCAATGTTGAAATAAAAGAAAAGGAATATAGGAGAATGATAAAAATAAAGTAAAATGCGAAAAATAAAAGATTAGGGAAAAAGAAAGCAAACCTTTTTTTTTTTTATGTTGGGTTGCCTCCCAGTAAGTGCTTTTGTTTTATGTCATTGGCTCGACATGTTGCATGCTCATTCTTTATAGATTGGTTTAGCTAACTCCGTAGAAGCGGTGACTTCTATCGTCCAACCTTCATAGAAAGGTTTCAAGCGATGCCCATTGACCTTGAGTACTTTGTTGGTTTCTAAACTTGTAATTTCAACTGCACCATAAGGAAAAACATTAGAAACAATAAAGGGTCCAATCCAACGAGAACACAGCTTTCCAGGATAAAGTTTCAAACGTGAATGATAAAGAAGGAAATTGTCTCTAATATTAAACTCTTTTCTTGTAATCATTCGGTCATGAAGACTTTTGATCTTTTCTTTGTAAATCCTTGCATTCTCATAAGCATCATTTTGTATTTATTCCAATCTTTTGGGGCATTAAAAGGATAGGCGCCTCCTATTCATTGTCCATGATAGGGTGAATGACTCCTGCATTATGGGGAACAGTTTGCAAAGCTTGCAAATCCAATACTGAGTCATGCACATTTCAAGGAACACATATATGCCTCTCCATCTCTTCTATCTTGGTAAAATCATAGTCATAGCTCAAAGCTACACTTAATCCATCCTCACCATCAAAATCACAAACTTGTTGCACACACTTATCAACTTGGTCAAAGCATGTGATAGAATAAACGTTGCTATAAGGATATTTCATTGCAACATGAAAATTAAATTCAATCTTTTCATCTCCTACTTCCATAGATAAAGTATCCTTACCACAATCAATCTTTGTATTGGCAGTTTTCAAGAATGGTCTCCCAAACAATATAGGAGTGTTGTTTGATGAATTACAAGAATCATGTTCCATATCAAGAATATAAAAGTCACATGGAATGACCAAACTATCAATCTTGACTAGGACATCTTCTATCACACCAAGTGGGTAAACAAAACTACGATCTGCAAGTTGTATTATAATGCTAGTTTTATTCAAAGGCTCAAGACTAAGAGAATCATAAACATGTTTGGGCATAACACTAATGGATGCACCTAAATCTCACAAAGCCCTTTTGAAACTAGCATTACCAATAACACATGGGATAGTAAATGCACCTGGGTCCTTTTGCTTCAAAGGCATTTTCTTTTGAACAACAACAAATACAACTTCACTCGTACTTACCATTTCATGACCTTTTAGTTTGAAAGCTCTCTTGGTAGTACACAACTCCTTCAAAAATTTGGCATACTTGGGAATTTACTTGATAGCATCAAGCAAAGGAATGTTGAGTTCTACTTTCTTGAAAACCTCTAAAATATCTTTTTCTTTGTCCTCTTTCTTTGACCTAGAAGAACTCACAGGAAAAGGAGGAATTGTTTTAAAACTAAAAGTCATTGATTGAGGAGTTACCTTTAGAGTGTTGGTCTTTGTTTCAGTTTGTGGTGGAGGAGGATGTTCCTTCTTTGTACTCAATTCAGTTTCTATCTCTTCTTCTTCCTCCATCTCAATTTGTTTCGACCTTTTCTCTTCAAGTTCTTTCCCACTTCACAGCATGATCGCACTAACATTCTATTTTAGATTCAATGCTTAGGAGGGCAATTTTCCAATCATTTGCGCTTCCAATTTCCCCACATTTGAAGCTACTCGCCCCATTTGCTTCTCTAAGTTGTGAATACTTGACCTTGTTTCCTGTTGAAAAGACATGACATTTTATTGCAATGTCACAGTGTTAAAAGCCAAAGTTTTCATCATCTCACGTAGATCATCACTAGATGATGACCCCATAACATTGGAGTTTGTGAATGGAGGGGGTTGTCTTGCTTGATAATTCTGTTGGGGTTGAAATCCATGAGGATGGAATTGTCGACCTTGATTGCCTTGTTGAGGCTGATTCCCATACCGTAGGTTGGGATGATGATGCGAACCTCGTGACCACGTGGTCACGCAACCCACAATCAAGATTGAGATCTGATCCCGGAAAGCCGAAATAGGTCTGATATGAGTGCGACACAATGAAAACCTGCCCCAAGGCACCAACACTATTGGAATGAGTAGAATGACGCCACGAAGCCAGTTAATCTTCGATAAGTCAGATTCAGTTCGTTCAAGAACTGAAGAATGCAAGAATCACTCTCACACGTTAAAACTGAAAAATTCAGAATAATAATCATCAAAAGCTGCCGAAATTGTGGCTTACATGAGTTTAAATAGTTCTTGAAAACTTAACCCTAATGGACCTCTTATGTGGACTTATATGAGGTCCACTCAAAACTGGCCCAAAACCCTAAACTAAAAAGCCCATAACCTGATCCAAACAAGCCTTGGATCCTAGCTGAAAACAAACTATTAATTAAGCCCAAACATGAAAGAAAATAATAAAAATAAGTAACTTGTCATTAAATACCACCAGCCCTTCTTTCCTTGTGTAGCTAGGATGAATAAGGAATCCTTATAAGAAAAGGATTCTAAAACATTAATGAATCCTTGCCACACTAGGAGATTATATTGCAACTCATTAAAGATCCTTGTGGAACTAGGAAATTCCCAAAACCAGCTCCCACATCCTTGGAGGAAAAGAATCCTAATCAAATAGGAAGTCCACAAGTCCAATGGAAGTAAATAACAAAATTCGTACAGCCTTTGTTGACCAGTATTGGGGTGCCTTCCTGAACTCCGATTGACCTGAAATTTTAACCCAAGGTAGTAAGATATGTCTGGAGAGTCCACATAAAATATTAGCCCGATCCAACCGTCGGATTGAGAATTATGACTGTTGCCGTAAACCTGGACTGTTGCGCTTTTTACGCCAAAATCCGAATCTGACCTTACTTGGGTCGTATCACAGGGCTGAACCGTATCATTCCCTCCCTCTTCAAGAAGATTCGCCCTCGAATCTTGAATAGCATTAATGGTGACTTCAGTAGCCTCTTGTTTAAGCCTTCGGAATCCCCTTATTGCTAACACCTTTCTCCAACAACACCGTATAGAAGTAGTGACTGACAAGAATTTCAAATAAGCACGCCGTACTAACCACTTGCGTACATACTTTTGAATGATAACCACAGCGACTCTCCTTCGTCTTTCATCCTTTTGGTGTTGTACCTCTTTTTCCCATGAAGCTTCAAGATCATAGAATAATCTTCTACACTTATCAACTTCTCGTTCTAGAACCCCCAAACCATGGCTTAGTATTTCGCATCGTTGATCTACAATCCTCCTCTGTTCCCTCTCCCTTAGTGAATACATGACACAGATAGGGGAAAAAAACAAGAAGACGACAACAAGAATAGAGTTTATAGCATGAAGAACATTGATTTAAACTCGAGAATACAAATCTGACTTTTGTTTGGACCAGAACTTTATCGAAAAACAAACTAATACGAGGGTGATGAAAATGACTCAAAGAACAGCCAAATATCAAAATATGATGATAGTATAATGGCAGGAACGAAATCAACAGAAACAAAACAAGTTTTGAAAGATAACACCAAACAGACCTGTTACGACAAAACAATACCTAATTCGGGAAACCTAAAGAAACCGATATCCAAATGACCTCGAATTTAGTTTTTATTATTACAATACTATGAAATCACCAAAAATCAATTTATAGGTCGTCCTCTTATTTCTAGGTACCCAAACTCCTTGTATGATCAGTTTGCGGCAGAATTGATCCTCCAATTAAAACCTCCAGAAGCCGGAATCAAAAGATGCCCAAATTTAATATATGGTGTGATATCATCCCCAATACACATAATATGAAGTTTCAACTGATTCTAAGGTGTTTTTCTTACGGCTCACTAATAGTAGTGTTTCTGCGGCAGAATTGAACCTCAAATTAAAACCTCAAGCAAACAATATCGAAATATGTCCAAATTTGATATATGATGCGATCTCACCCCAAATAGACTGAATATGAAGTTTAAATTGATTCCAAGGTGTTTTACCTAGGGTTCACTAAGAGTAGTGTTTTGGCGGCAGAATTGAAACTCGAATTAAAACCTCAAGCAAATAATATCAGAATAAGCCCAAATTTGATATATGATGCTATCCCACCCCTAATAGACTGAATATGAAGTTTAAATTGATTCGGAGGTGGTTTGCTTATGGTTCACAAAGATTTGTGTTTCTGCGGTAAAAATTGAATAATCCTTCAAATTTCAACTAATAACTCTTTTCTCTATTTCTTTCCCTTTTTTTTTCCTTTTTAATAAACTGATATGACTAGAGACAGTAACCAAAAGAAATATAAACTTTTTTTTTTATGCTTAGATGACGCCGACTCGAAGAACAAGAAGATGGACGCAAACACTGAAAAACTTAAGGGAACACTAAAGAAAGAAAAAAAAAAACGAAAATAACAGAATGATATGACCTTGTTTCGGAGCCTGGCTATGATACCAACTGATGCGAACCTCGTGATCACGTGGTCACGCAACCTACAATCAAGATTGAGATCTGATCCCGGAAAGCCGAAATAGGTCTGATAGAAGTGCGACACAATGGAAACCTGCCCCAAGGCACCAACACTATTGGAATGAGTAGAATGACGCCACGAAGCCAGTTAATCTTCGATAAGTCAGATTCAGTTCGTTCAAGAACTGAAGAATGCAAGAATCACTCTCACACGTTAAAACTGAAAAATTCAGAATAATAATCATCAAAGCTGCCGAAATTGTGGCTCACATGAGTTTAAATAGTTCTTGAAAACTTAACCCTAATGGACCTCTTATGTGGACTTATATGAGGTCCACTCAAAACTAGCCCAAAACCCTAAACTAAAAAGCCCATAACCTGATCCAAACAAGCCTTGGATCCTAGCTGAAAACAAACTATTAATTAAGCCCAAACATGAAAGAAAATAATAAAAATAAGTAACTTGTCATTAAATATCACCAGCCCTTCTTTCCTTGTGTAGCTAGGATGAATAAGGAATCCTTATAAGAAAAGGATTCTAAAACATTAATGAATCCTTGCCACACTAGGAGATTATATTGCAACTCATTAAAGATCCTTGTGGAACTAGGAAATTCCCAAAACCAGCTCCCACATCCTTGGAGGAAAAGAATCCTAATCAAATAGGAAGTCCACAAGTCCAATGGAAGTAAATAACAAAAATCATACAGCCTTTGTTGACCAGTATTGGGGTGCCTTCCTGAACTCCGATTGACCTGCAATTTTAACCCAATGTAGTAAGATATGTCTGGAGAATCCACATAAAATATTAGCCCGATCCAACGGTCGGATTGAGAATGATGACTGTTGCCGTAAACCTGGACTATTGCGCTTTTTACGCCAAAATCCGAATCTGACCTTACTTGGGTCGTATCACAGGGCTGAACCGTATCAGATGATCTCTCCATCCAAGATTGTACGTGTGGGAAAAAGGATCATACTTATGCTAACGTTATCCATTGAATGCTCCATCAACTGCATTAGTTTGTTCAATGTAATCTTCTTGCAATGTTGGGCACATATCTGAAGCATGTCCTTATAAGGAGCATATGCTACAACCTTTCACCTGTTGTGCATTGCCTCAAGCCAAAGAACGCATAAGAGAAGTAAGATCATTAACTTTATTCTCAAGGTTAGAAATATTTAACTCATTTACTCGTTTGTTTGCGAAGTCTCCACGGGTGCCAAATTGTTTCAAGTTGGCTACCATGTTTGAGATCAATTGATGTACAACCTCGGGTGTCTTATCTACCAATGCCCCTCCACTTGCAGCATCAATGATACTACGGTCAGTAGGCATCAATCCTTCATAGAAATATTGAATGAGCAATTGATCCGGTATTTGATGATGAGGGCATTGAATACACAGTTTCTCAAATCTTTCCTAATACTCGAAAAGTGTCTCTCCATGAGATTGTCGAATCCCACATATTTCTTTCCTTATGTTGGCAACTTAAGATACTGGAAAATACTTCTCAAGGAAGATCTTCTTCATACCATTGACTATATCTGGAGATCTAGAACTCTATTTCAAGTGAGGTTGGTCTCTTTAGAAAGCTACGACATGGGGCTACAAGTCCACTAAGAAGAACCTAGTTTTACCCCCACGACACTCAAAATTACTTGTCAACGAATCAGACCTACTGCTCTACAGGGTCTGTCATGACCTAGTCTTAGTTGGTGACCCATAATTAGAGTTCTATAGCTCTAAATTGATTAAGACAAACTTCCTTGGTTAGTAAACATCCAAAACTACAATTTTTATGAAGGAACTTGATCATAATTCCCTCATCCTTCTACTCGGATTCTCTTTGAAAGTCAGGAGACGAATCTATCTAGATTCGTCTCCTGACTTGCAGATTCATCAACCTTTCCATTTACACACCACGTCCATAATTTATCTTTCCCTCTTTTCTCTTCATATGGCTGGCCACCCCTTACTTAATTACCCATACATTTTGTTTGATAAATGATCATAATTTCATGCCCCCAATCACATACAACACATGAATTTACTTAATTTTAACAATTAATACATTTCCCCAAATCAAGTCTAAGAACCCTGATCCAAAATTCAACATTAAGGCATCAATTTATAATTGAATTTGAAATGACTTATAGGATCATGTTTAGAGCTCCTTACTTGGTAAGAATCAAGGTCTTGATCTTTAACTAGTCGAAAACTTTTGACTTCCCCCTTTTCTAATGGCAGTCAGGCCTCCCTCCGCTTTTGTTGTTCAAATTTTCTTGTTAATCTCTTGCCCACAAGTGTTAACTCGACCTGTAAACCCTTAACCTTGGATAGGTTCTTGGAATTTTGGTGTTTTCTCTTGGTTTGGCAAGAATAAATTCAAAAACTCACTCCCTCTCTCTTAATAGTTGTTGCCAGTTTTGATGAGCAAGGAAGAGGGGTATTTATATCCCATAATTTCTCTTATTCACACTTAGGCCTCATTTCCTCTAAGTGTATTATTTTTGCTCCCATATCTTTTTTTCTTATAATTAAGTTATACCTCTTTTCTTTTCTTATAATTTCACCACTCAACTTTTTAGTTTAGTCCATTCTCTTTAATTTAATCCAACCCTCAATATTTTCAGGTTAAATTTTAATATATCTTGAAATATTTTGTCTGGAAATTTAGATCAAAAAAATTTCTAAATTCCCGTTTTTATTGAAATATGTACATTACGCAAACATTTATTTATCGAGGCTTACAACTTTTGTTCTTTTGAAAGAGAAATTATGCTCTACACATGTTTTAGCTTTACCTGACTTTACAAAAGCATTTGAAATAAAATGTGATGCATCTGGAATAGGATTGGTGCTCTTTAGATGCATGACAGATATATATATATATATATATATATATATATATATGTATGTATGTATTTTAGTGGGAAGTTAACTAGAGCGACCTTGAACTATCCCACTTACGACAAAGAACTCTATGCGCTAGTAAGAGCACTTGAGACATGACAACATTATTGGTGGCAAATAGAGTTCGTAATCCATTCAGATTATGAGTCCTTGAGGTATATGAAAGGACAAGGTAAATTGAATATGAGACATGCAAAATGGGTTGAATTCATTGAAATGTTTCCTTACGTAATCAAGTATAAGCATGGCAAAGAGAACATAGTAGCTGATGCACTTTTGCGCAGGTATATTCTTCTAAACACCAACAATATAGATTGCTAGGCTTTGAATATATGAACGAATTGTATGATGACGATTCTGACTTTGCCGTGATTTATAATGCATGTGGACATTCAACTTTTTGTAAGTTTTATTTGATGGATGGTTACTTGATCAAAGAGAATAAATTATGTGTTCCTACTAGTTCTTTGTGTGACTTGCTTGTTCATGAAACGTATGGGGTGGTTTAATGGGTCACTTTGAGGTTGTGAAAACCTTGGATATATTGCATGAGCATTTCTATTAGCCAAAGATGAAAAGGGATGTGCAATGAATCTGTGAACAATGCATTGCTTGTAGAAAGCCAACATCTAGAGTAGAACTGCATGGACTATATACACCATTGTCTATGCCTACTGAACCTTGGGTAGATATTTCTATGGACTTTGTTTTAGATTTACCTAGGTCAAAGAAAGGTAGAGACTCTATTTTTGTTATGGTTGATATGTTTTCTAAAATGACACATTTTATTACATGCCATAAAACAGATGATGCATCTCATATCACATACTTGTTTTTTAAGGAGATTGTACATTTGCATGCCATTCCTAAGAGTATAGTGTCAGATTATGATGTTAAGTTTCTTAACTATTTTTGGAAGACTTTATAGGGAAAGCTGGGAACTAAAGTCTTATTTTCGACAATTTATCATCCTCAAACAGATGGACAAAATAAGGTAGTAAATAAAACTTTATCCCAACTTTTACATGTTGTTATTCAAAAGAATCTGAAAAGTTAGGAATAATGTTTGTCTTTTGTTGAGTTTGCTTACAATAGAACTGTGCATTTGACCACTGGCTTTTCTCCTTTTAAAATTATTTATGAGTTTAATCCACTAACTCTTATGGACTTAATTCTTTTACCTTTTGAAGAAAAGGTAAGTTTAGATGGTGAAAAGAAAGCAAAGATGGTGAAACAACTCCATGAGGGAGTTCGACTACAAATAGAGAAAAAGAGCAGACTATACGCTTCAAAAGTAAATAAAAGGCATAAACAGGTTGTTTTCCAACCCAGTGATTAGGTTTGGGTGCACATACGTAAGGAATGATTTCCTAACTAAAGGAAATCAAAATTATAGCCTTATGGTAATGTTCCATTTCAGATTTCCATTATGTCTTACTCCTATGAGACCTTTTTTGGCTTTTCGGGATCAGATCTCAATCTTGATTGTGGGTTGGGTAACCACGTGATCACAAGGTTCGCATCAAATGTTTTGCAAGTAAGTGCGTGCAAGAAAAGAACTCCAAAGGCTTCAATAAAAGGCTAAGAAACTTTCCATTAAACTTGTTGGTGATTTAAGGATGAGTCATCTTGAAGAGAGAGGGAATGATACGATCCAAGTAAGGTTAGATTCATATTATTTTAGCGTAAAATTTCTTACCGTCTAGTTTTATGTTATTGAGCATAACTCCATATTAAACCATTGAAATGGGTCGAAACATCACTAAAAGATTCTAAAGGTATGTTTCTATATTGGGATGAAATTTTGAGTGAATTGGAGTTTGGGAAGGATTTGCGATATAGGTCAAAATGGACTTTATAAATTTTTTTATTTACTTCATTTTGACTTGTGGACTTTCTATTTAGCAAGGATCATTTTCCTACGAGGATGTGAAAGCTTGTTTTGGGAATTTCCTAATTCCACAATGATCTTTAATGGGCCACAACAAAATTTTCAAGTGTGGCAAGGATTCATTAATATTTTAAAATCATTTTCTTATAAGGATTCCTTATCCATCCTAGTTACACAATGAATTGCGAGCTGGTGGTATTTAATGATAGATTAGTTGTTTTTTTAATTATTATTTTATTTCATGTTTGGGCTCAAGTAAAACTTTGTTTTCAAGTAAGATCCAAGGCTTGTTTGGATCATAGTTTGGGCTTACAAGTAAAGGTTTTTTAGCCAGTTTTGTAAGTGGGCCAAATCAGTTCACGAGGGTAGATCCATTAAAGGGTTAATTATTTAAGAACTATTTAAACTCATGTAACCTAAATTTTGACAGCCATTGATGAATATTACATCTAAATTCTTTAGTTTTAACGTATGAGAGTGATTCTTGCATTATTTAGTTCTTGAACAAACTAAATATGATTTATCGAAGATTAATTAGTTTTGTGGCATCGTTCTACTTTATTTCAATAGTGTTGGTGCCATAGGGCATGTTTCCTTTGTGTCATACACCTATCAGACTTATTTTGGCTTTCCGAGATCAAATCTCAATCTTGATTATGAGTTACGTGACCATATAATCACGAGGTTCGCATCAACAATTAATAAAGAAAATCTCCCTCTTTTATAACTGCCAATTTAGTTTCCTTCCTAAATTAGGAGAATCATTAGTTAATCCTTCCTAACTTAGAAAATCAGATCTGACAACCTCCCTAACATCCTTTATTGATTAAGAAACTTCCTCCTATGTTGATAAATATTCTCCTAAATAATAGAAAAAAATAATGAATGAAATTTTCTTAAATTTAAGGAGAATATTTTGTTGATTTAAATCCTTATAGAATTAGGAATTCTAACATAAATAAATCTGATATGATTCCAACATCTTAATTAACCCAAGCCAACTTTGGACCCCATGTGGCCCAAACCCATGTTTATTAATAGGGACCAAATTAGACCTAAAATACACTCCAGGTAAACTTTCTTTGCTACCCAAAAACATCTCATATATAGAGCCTCTCCTGATCTAGCCAAACTACACACTAAAAAAATTGGGTTGAACCCATCATTCATAAGAATCTGAATTTGACCAAATGCATCTCTATGTAAAAACTCATAATGAAAGCCTCAGGTCAAATCATATATTGAACTGTATTAACAATTAATCTCAAACATATAACCGAATGGTTACTAAAATAAATTTAAGATTGAACCTGAATTGTATCAATGCTTCTATAAGAAAAATATCGTCTTCATCCCTAAAGGCAAAATAACTTGAGATGATGTAGTGGAAAATTTTAATGCAACAAATGCAACGACTTAAAATGCATTGAATTGGAGAAAGTCTTTGTCACATCGAGCCTTCATTTATCACTACTAACAATGAAGCTAAAATGTAGCCCTAAACACAATAAATTAGGGAAGATGCCAGCCCAACTCCTAAACCAACAAGAAATCTTCCAAAAATAATAGTTCATAGATGTGGAGCAATAGCCATGAATACTGCAACAGTGAAGAACAAAAAAATCTGCAACTAGAATTGTTTTTTCTCCCTAGACTATCGCTAAAATATCAAGCCCCAAAATTGCTCTTAAGACACAAGTACTCACTACTTGGTATTTTTTGACATGTAACATTCATACATTGAAAATGTTAACCTTTGACTTCGGGTGAAGGAATGCAAATGCCCTAGATAAAGAGGATCTTTCAAACTCTATTATCTTATCAAATACATGTCCATGCTTTAGCAAAAAAAACTTAGTCAAACGTGTGATGGCAAGTCATGCACTTCCCAGCCAGTAAATTCACCCTATTAGGCAAAACAAACCATAGCCTTTAGCTTAATGGCTTCTAGTAATTTGCATGTAACAAGTTAACAAAATCAGTTTGAAATAAGCTTGAAGAACATAGTAGAATGGCTACACTTTGCAGCAATGTGATGTGTAATTTACTATCAACCATAAAAGAATCAAGGAAGAAGAGAAGAAGAGGCAAGAGTAGGAAGGATGATATTTATTATTTTCTGCATAATTCAAAACAACTTATTGGCTATATTTTATAGTCGACTAAATTGAGAAAGGTAAACAACCTACTTAAAATAGGAAAGCACTAACAATACAAAACTAACAATAAGGAAATATTCCTCCTACTACACTAGTTTCCATCAACCATCAGTAACTAACAAAGACCCATTCCTCATTCACCCCTACGTATGTATTCCACTATCTGCACCATGCATATACCCATGTACCATTCTACTCTGCAAGGGTAAACATATCAATTCCCCACCCTTAAGATTCCTTGTTCGCAAGGAATGCAGGATAAGACTTAGCCAAGCGGCGTTCATCTTCCCAAGTGGCATCATCATTTGAGGCGCCTTTCCATTTAATAAGAACTTCAACCTTGGGATGGTATTGGCCTTTTTGGACGACTCTGCGATCAAGAACTATCTTAGGTTGAGGGAGAATGTTGGCTTTATCAGTCACATGAGGAAGCTGAGTAGAGATGGTAATGACAGGGCCAACATGTTTTTTTAACATGCTAACATGAAAGACATTGTTAATCAAAGAACCTAAAGGCAAAGCCAAACGATAAGCTACTAGTCCAAGTTTTTCTATGATTTTATATGGACCAAAATACCTGGGTGACAGCTTTAAAGAGCTGCGAAATGCCACCGATGTTTTTCGGTAAGGTTGTAGTTTAAAGTATACAAAGTCGCCCACCTCATAGCTAACCTCACAGCGCTACTGATCCGCTTAACATTTCATCCGCGCTTGAGCTAATGAGAGATTCTTTCTCAACTCACTATGATGGCATCTCGATTACGCAAATATCCATCAACAGCCTGTACGTTGGAAGTTCCCGGAACATACATCAATAAGTTTGGAGGTGGAACTCCATACATTGCTTTAAAAGGTGTCATTTTGGTTACTGAATGGACTAATGTGTTATAGCAAAATTATTCCCATGGAATCCAGTCAATCCATTTGCGTGGTTGGTCCCCTGCAAAACACCGCAAGTACTGCTCTAAGACGCGATTAATCACCTTTGTTTGCCCGTCAGTTTGAGGGTGGTAACTTGAACTCATGCATAACTTAGTTCCCTGAAGCTGAAACAGTATGCACCAAAAAGAACTAATAAATACTCGGTCTCGATCACTAACTATGGAATCTAGGATTCCATGCAGCCGAACTATGTGAGAGACGAAAGCTTGTGCAACCGTGGCAACTATATATAGATGTTTCATAGGAACAAAATGTGCATATTTAGACAAACGATCAATAACAACCATAACCACCGTATGACCACTGGATGGTGGCAACCCTTCAATGAAATCCATGGATATGTCAGTCCATACCCTATCAGGAATTGATAATGGCTGAAGTAATCCAACAGGTCGCATGGAATATGTTTTGTATAACTGACAAACATCACAACTTCTTAAAAATTCTTTGATTGTCCCACGCATTTGTGGCCAAGAAAAGCTTTGTTTGAGTTGGGATAGTGTTTTATGATATCCAAAATGACCTCCCATAGGAGAAGAATGACATTCCATAATGATATCTTTAAGCAAAGAGGAAGTGGGACTCAAATAAATCTTACCCTTGTTGAACCAAACTCCATCTCGGTATAAAAATGCAGCAGTGGAAGATGTACTGTCAACCAAGGTCTTAAAGAATAGATCATGTGCCACTTCATATTGAAGCTTCTGCCACCAATCAACATGTGGAGTAGAAATGGACAGAAACTGAAATTTAGTTGCCCGTGAGAGAGAATCAGCCGCCTAGTTATCAACTCCTTTCTTGCACTCAATGATAGATTCATATCCCATAATCTTTGGTAGCCAACGGGTCTGAGCTAGTGTAGTAATGCGCTGCTCCAACAAATATTTGAGACTTTGCTGGTTTGTGCGCACAATGAATGGTTTGCCAAGAAAATATGGTCTCTATTTCTTAATGGACTTCACAATTGCTAACATCTCTTTTTCATATATGGAGAGAGTTAGAGTTGAACCTTTAAGAGCCTCATTGAAGTAAGCTATGGGACAATTGTTTTGAGAAAGCACAGCTCCTATACCAACTCTGCAAGCATCACACTCAATGACAAACGACTGTGTAAAATATGGTAGAGCCAAAACTAGAGGAGATGTTAATGCTTGTTTTAAATCGTTAAATGCCTTTTCTGCCATGTCGTTCCATTTGAACCCATCTTTTGATAACAACTGATTAAGGGAAGCAACAATGGCACCAAAATTCTAAATAAATTTTCAGTATTACCTGGCTAAACCCAAAAATCCTCGGACCCCTTTAATTGTGGTTGGAGTTGGCAATTCCATAATTGCTAGAATTTTGGACAAATCAATAGAAACTCCTTGCTCTGATATGACATGGCCTAAATAATCAACTGAAGTAACCCCAAACCTGCTTTTAGATTCCTTGCAAATAAATTATTAGTAGACAAGATTGTCAAAACAATGTGGAGGTGACTTAAATGATCCTCCCAAGATTTTGAATACACCAAAATGTCGTCAAAGAAGACAAGAATGAATTTTCGTAAGTGAGGATGGAAGAGATCATTCATAAGTCCTTGGAAGGTTGTAGGTGCGTTGGTAAGTCCAAATGGCATGACAACAAACTCGTAGTGGCCTTCATGTGTTCTAAATGCCGTTTTAGGAATGTCATCTTCCTGTACTCTGATTCAGTGATAACCAGCACAAAGATCGAGCTTGGAAAAAAAATTTGCTCCGTGTAATTCGTCAAGAAGTTCATCGATGACTGGAATAGGATATTTATCCTTGATGGTAAGATCATTTAGAGCTCGATAGTCTATGCAAAAACACTAATCCCCGTCTACTTTTCTGACCAACAAGACCGATGAGGAGAATGGGCTATGGCTGGGGCGTATGAATCATGTGTGTATTAGCTCTTTCACCATCCATTCAATCTTGGTCTTTTGATAATATGGATATCTGTAAGGTCTTACACTGACTAGTTGGACGTTGGGCTGCAACATAATTTGATGGTCATGTGATCGTTTAGGTGGTAAGGATGTAGAAGGGTTGAAAACATGAGAGAAGTTGGATAAGAGTTGGGCTATTTCAGATGGATGTGAATATGGCTGGGTAATGGAGCCTACTAGAATGATAGCAAAGAAATGGCTAGAGACATCCATAGTATTAAACTCCTTTTCTGTCAAAACTTGTAGTCCTGATTATTTCAACCCTTGAAAAACACATAAATTCCCATCTTTTTTGAAAGACATGGTGAGTCTTTTATAATCTGTCTCCATTGGACCTAGTGTCACAAGCCACTGCACTCCCAACACTATTAGGCACGCTGCTACCGGAAGAATAAAATAATATGTTGTAACAATCTATCCTTGTATCATGATGGTGCACAACCCTGTGTAATCTATCTTCTCCCTGTTGGCTACTGTCACCTGGAATTTTTTATTAGGAACCACAGGTAACTCATATTTGTTGACTATGAATTGATCGATAAAGTTGTGTGCTTCCATCATCTATCAATACCATGACTTCTTTGCTCCTCAATCTTCCTATCACCCGAAGGGTTTGAGGATGAGCTGTACTTGCAATTGTATGGAAGGAAATTTCAGGGATAGCTTCTTGGTCCTCTGCCGCTTATAGTAACTCCGATTGTTCCACAGAATCTTGATCATTTGTATCACAAATCATGAATAATTGGGGTCGTTGGCAGTGATGACCCGGAATGAACTTCTCATCACAATAGTAGCACAAGCCTTTTTCTCGCCGTTCTTGTGCTTCCTAGGTGGAAATACGTCTGACATTTGATGTGGGATTCATGTTCTACCACAGATTTGGTGGAGGTCCAAGTACCCCGACAGTATTACTCATGCTTGTTTTTGTTGTAGCTGCAGTTGGTTGGATCCGATAAGGGTGTGTTACCTTCTTTTGAAGTTGGTTTCATTCTTGAATCAACCTTGTGACACTAATGGTATCAAATAGTGTGGTTGGATGCTTAATCTTGACATCCAGGTGAATGTCATCTCTTAGACCTACAATAAAACAACCGATAAGAAAGATTTCTGGAAGGCCATCAACTTGATGGGAGAGTTTTTCAAACTCTTCTTGATAGGCTGCAATGGTGGTAGTTTGTCGTAGTTTTGAAAAAGCTTCGGAGGGGTCTTCAAAATCAGTTGGACCAAAACATCGAAGAATGGCTTTGGTGAATTCCTTCCATGTTAATGGTCCCTGGAATTTAGTCATCCATCTATGCCATTATAAGGCTATTCCTTCTAGATGGAAGGAGGCAAGCGGCACTCGTTGGACAGGTGAAACATTGTTGTACTCAAAGTACTACTCAGATTTGTAAATCCACCCCATTGGATCTTCCCTACTGAATTTTGAAAAAATCAATTTAAGTGAGGATTGATGGGTTCTTGAGTTCTGACCTGATGATTCAGCAAGAGCAAATGGGTTCAACTCTAGAGGATTCATTCTTGGACTCTTGGAGACACGTAAGGCTTGTAACTCAGTCAGTATAGTTTGTAAAGTGCCATGCACCTGATCAAAGTTGGATTCGTGTCTAGCCAAAGCTTCATTGACCTCGTTGTGAAACTAAGCGTTGGATTTTCCTCTGGTGTCCATGGTGTAACCTGGCTCTGATACCAATTGATGTGTAATTTACTATCAACCATAAAAGAATCAGGGAGGAAAAGAAGAAGAGGCAAGAGTGGGAAGGATGATATTTATTATTTTCTGCATAATTCAAAACAACTTATTGGCTACATTTTATAGCCAACTAGACTGAGAAAGGTAAACAACCTGCTTAAAAATAGGAAAGCACTAACAATATAAAACTAACAATAAGAAAATATTCCTCCCACTACACTAGTTTCTAGCAACCATCAGTAACTAACAAAGACCCATTCCTCATTCACCCCCACGTACGTGTTTCACTATCTGCACCATGCACATACCCACGTACCATTCTACTTTGCAGGGTTAAACATATCACAATGATTTTGGAGTGAAACAAACATGTTTTAAGCACACTTCATCTAACTTGGGATGGTGTAAGAAACACATTATAAGCACAGTTCATGGGCAACAACTAATTCTAGGGTATAACAAATATATTATAACAAGTTGTTTATGAAAATGTAAATATCCTGACACAAGAACTTGAGACCAATTTTGTAGAATTTTGTTGAAGCACCGATGAGTTTTACATGCAACTTTTAGCTTAGACAAATAATGCTTTGAGAATCTCAAGATATACTCATTATTGAAAATGACTCACAAGTTCTAGGTGCCACATGAAGAGATATCCAAGTACTATGACACGTTAAATAAATTTATGAAAATAAAATTCATCCCATTTAATTTTTATAAAACATGTCTCTTCATTTGTGTGGTATTTCTACTCTCACCTTTTCAACCTCGTTTTTTTCTTTCTAGTTTTCCTTCCCCCCCCCCCCCAATCTTATCTAAGTCATTTTTTAAATATTAAATTTAGGGTATGTTTGTTATGTATAAAATATTTTACAAGAAATTGTTTTCTAGGTCCCCTCGATGCTTGTTTCCAGAAAATATTTTCATGTGATCAATAAAAAATATTTTATAGTCAATCAAACTTAGTTCATTTAATATGAAAAATATTTTTAGCCAAAGAATTTTCATAAAATATTTTATAAATAATAACTCATTTACAATATCATTCAACTATTAAACCATCACCATCACCTTCATCTCACCACCACCACCACCATCTCCCCCCCATCATTGCTCTTGTTTTACCACCACTACCACCTCCTCATTCACCATCTTCTTTTTCACGACCACCTCACCACCACATTCTATGCTACTACCATCATCTCACCTTAACAACTACCTCCTTGATACACTTCAAGTTCAGCATTGGATTTCTTATAGTAAACATTCAGTTATGTTTATGTGTTTGAAATTGATTGTTGATACAATTTAGTATATGGTTCAACCTTGGATTTTTCATGATGAGTTTTTACCTCAAAATGGATTCAATCAAATTAAGGTTCTTATGGACAATGGGTCAACTCAATTCTTTTAGTGGGTAATTCAGTCAGATCAGGACAGGTTATGCATGAAATATTTTTAGGCAGCAAAGAAAGTTTTTTTAGAGTGTATTTTGGGTCTGATTTGGTTCCTATTAATGAATATTCATTTGGGCCACAGGGGTCCAAAGTTGGTTTAAGTTAATTAAGATGTTCAGATCATATCAAATTTTTTTGAAGTTGATTTCCTAATTCTACAAGGACTTAAATCAATAAAATATTTTCCTAAAATTTAAGGCAATTTTGTTCATTATTTTTCTTATTATTTAGGAGAATATTTATCAACGAAGAAAGAAGTTTCATAATCAACAAAGGATGCTAAGGGCGTTGCTAGATCTGATTTCTTAAACTAGGAATGATTAATTAATGATTCTCCTAGTCTAGGAAGAAAACTAAATTGGCATGTATATAAAAAAGGGAGATTTTCTTCATTAATTGTCCATGTAAAACAAGAAAAGCAAGCACAACAAGTCTAAAAGACTTTATAATTAATTCTACATTCAAATAAGATTTTCTAGTCTATTTGAGACTTCTTAGAGGTGGCAAATATAATTCTAGCATATCTAGGATATTAATTTTAAATTTTTATTATTTTCTTCTTAGTCTTTGGTTTATTATTATTTATTTGGGTCAATTTTATAAGTGGACTCAAATTAGCCCACATATAGGGATCTATTAGGGTTATTTGAAGCATTATATAAGTGTTTTGTATGATGAAAGCAGATAGCCATGAATTATAAAATAAACTGTGTTTTACGGGATGCAATATGTTATATTTGCTAGGATAAGGATCAAATCTGATTTATCAAGGTATAATTGACCTTGTGACATCATTCAATTTAATTCCAATAGGATGCCTTACAACAAGTTTCCATTATATCACACTTCTCAAATATGATTTTTTTACTTTCTTGGGTAAGAATAATTCTCATTTGAAGTTGCTTGATCACGTGATCAAAAGGTTTGCATCAGTTTGAGAATAATGAATGAAATTTCCTTGAATTTTAGGAGAATACTTTGCTAATTTAAGTCCTTATAGAATTAGAAAATCAATCTCAAACAAATATGATCTGATCCCAATATTTTAATTAACCCAAGCCAACTTTAGATCCTATGTGGCCCAAACCCATATTAATTAATAGGGACCAAATCAAACCTAAAATAAACTTCAAATAAACTCTATTTATTACCTAAAAACATCTCAAGTACAGTTTGTCCTGATTTGGCCTCACTACCTACCAAAAGAATTGGGTCGAACCCATCATCCATAAGAACCTTAATCTGACTGAATGCATCCCTAGGTAAAAACCCACCATGAAAAACCCAAGGTTGAACCATATACTGAATCGTATCAACATCCAATCTGAAACACATAACTGAATGCTTACTATAAGGAATCCAAGGTTGAACCTGAATCGTACCACGCATGGATCCAATTTGTGGAAATGAATAAAAAAGAAAGACATATTGGAAAAGAATTCATGACAAGTACAACGAAAACAAGAATTTTATATTCGAGCATACATCAAGTTTCTAATGCATCGTTAGTCAACCATTCAACTAATGATGAAAAAATTTTGTTTACACTATACCCAAATAAAAAATAAAAACTAAAGTAGTTTCACAAACAAAGATAAGGTATTGTTAATTTAAAACTCATATATTTCAATTCATTTAATTTATCAATATTTTTTAACTAATGCATTCCAATGTGCTTTAATATTAGGTCAATTGAGTGGGGATTGCATATAATAAAATTCAAGATCAACCATTCTTTGTTTGAACATTACTGAGAGAAATTGAAGAGCCAACCTAAATGGATTATAAAAATTCAAAAAAAATCCAAAAATGTTAGAAATGCAATTCCTAGAACTTATTCTCCTCTTACTCAAAATTCAATCAACTTAGAAGAATATGATGTTGTACTTGGTGACAACAACAATATGAGGAGACCGATAGGTAAAAAGATGATGAAGAAGCAAGTTAAAAAAGACAAAGGTATCACAAGTCCCTATATTGGATTGATAGTAGAGGATTACAAATAACATAAATTGAAAATGGAACATAAAAGATGGAAATTTATAAAAAAAACTTAAGCTTTAGAGAAAGCAAATGCAAAACATGACAAGCCAAAGACAGATCAAGACAATATTGTTATAATGAAAGAATAAATTTTATAGAACAACAAAAAGATGAAGAGAGAATAATGTTGATAAATATGACAAGCATGCTTTTATATTTGACTGAATATTATGAGATGCATAAAATGAAGATATTAGCTAAATGACATAATAGTTTTTTTTTAATTATTATGCATTGTTTAAATTTAAATTATTTATTTAAGAGTATGTATTTTTTTTTTAAATTCTACTATAATAAAAAAATAATAATTTTAAAAAATGTCATTAAATAATTAGAAAATTCTTTAACATAATTTAAAAGCAATTAACAACATGAAATAACATAAACTTAAATATTCATATCATATATATTTTTAATAATAATAAAATATTTATCACTCATTATAAGAGTATTTTTTTTTTCTTACTTTCTAGCTATTTTGGCTAAAACTAAATCATTGACCTGTGCGACACTACGAGTCGAATCAAAAGCATTTTCAAATGTATAAAAGATTGTTTAGATATTGCTAATATTTTTTGTCTAGTGGAAAAAATAAAAAATCAAACCAAAAGCAACTCGAATGACTAGTAAGTTTGACTGACAGTGATGCAACCATATTATTCGATAGTTTTACCCATATTTAACTAGTGTTTTGCCTATGTTTTATATATATAATGCCTTGATTTTCTTTGTTTTATGTTTTGAAAGCACTTTTGGATGAAAGATGCAAAAATGAATAAATTGGAGGTAATGACATATTTGACATTCAGTCGATGTTTTGTACAGAGCGTGAACTCTAAAGTTGAAATGAAGTGATTCCAGTGGCATTAAAAATCTAACATCCATACCTTTTTGGACATCTAAGACACGAAAATAAAATAAGGAAGAGCATGGAAATTGCAGCTTTCAAAGTCAAATCTCACAATCTGCTAGTGTTGACCTTCAGCCATTCTGACTTGAATATCTAGAGCTACAGAAGTTCAATTGATGCAAACTCAATTTTGTTGGATTTTTTACTCAAAGGCCTATCAACGCTCCCAATTTTGGTAAAAAATGATGTCATATGAGGGAGATATTATTTTTCAAAGATGACAACTAAATTCTGTTAGAAAACAGGTTTCGTGGAAAAACAAGTTTAAATTACATTCTGAAGCATCTAAACCAATATCCAAGTTTTTATTTTAGCAATTTAGCTCCTATAAGTCAAATCTTGAAGATTTCATGCAAGGCTATTTCTTTTCTTTTTTTTTAGAAAAATAGTTATTGAAGTACTTAAATGTAAACAATCTACTAAAGGGAGGATTATTTTGTAAAATAGAGACTAGGGTTTCCTAGGATATAAAAAGAATGAGAGAAGAGAGGGTGGCCAGCCAGCCAAGAGGAGAAAACGCCCCCTCCTCTAATAAACCCAAAATCATGCATTCCTCCTTCTTTTTTATTAGTTGTTCAACAAACATGCAAGGTTAAACTCGTTTTCTTGGTTGCAAGAACATAGAAACCTTTGGATTTCAAGAACTGTGAGATTTATTTTACCTTTTCTTTTTTGTTTATATGATGAATATGTTTGTTCTCCTATGCTTATTTTTCCTATGATTGTTTATTTTAATTGCTAGAGCAGATTCTAAGTTATTATTGTAGACAATCTATTGCTAAGTTTGATATCAAAATTGGAGTTGTGGTATATGAACTTGTAAAGCAACCAAGTTTAATAATTGTGGTGAATCTATGTTATTCTTAGGGAGAACATTCAATCAAATCAAACATAGACTGCAGACAATTATGTTTCATTGATTAATCAACTTATCTAGTTCTTAAGGCTGCCATTGAATTAAATTACTAGTACGGACACTGTGGTTGTTTAATGGTTAGGGTTATACGACGAATCCGTTAACTAACCAATGTTAAGAAGAAATAAATATTCATAATATAAATTGATGTTTTGTTTTCATGATCAGTTTTGATTTCCGTAGGTGGATGTTTACTTGCAACCAATGTTTGTTTCCTTAATAATTTTCTGATTTTATTTAATTTTGCTTGATAGTTTTATGTTTTCTTTTGTTTTAGCCTAGATAACATCTAATCCCCACCCCTAAATTGCATATCATCTAGCATAAAAAACTGACTTGAGCCTTTCTTGTGGGATCGACCCCTTGCTTACTCTATACTATTTTAGGTGTTATGTTTTTAAGTTAGGATAATTAATTTGTGCGACTGCGACATCACAATAAAATTGGTGCCGTTGTCGGGGAAGTAATTTTAGTTGATTCTTGTGCTATTATTTTTATTTTCTGTGATTGTTATTTATTTTTCTGGAAAAAAAAAGAGAAACATAATTTTTGCTTGCAGCGGTAATGTTTATTTACGACAGTGGTACTATTCAAAACATATTTTTTGGTGAAAATCGATATTGGCCCTTTGTTTTCTGAAGGGAAACAATGTTCTAAACAGGACTAGTGGTAAACCACTAGCCCCTCCCTATTGAGGCTAAATTGCTCTTGTTTTTAGGGTGTTTAGGCAGTTTTAGTTTTCTAGCGTAGAATTTTCGTAGAATTTGCATTGTTTTTTATCTCTTGGATAGTTGATTTCTTTTGAGTTTTCTTAACGATTTATACATGTAACTCATTCTACTAACTAGATTCAGTTATCAATCAACTCCATATTGAAGGATGAGATTAAAAAAGAACATAACATAACAACTCGATTCAATTCGCAAAACCTATGACTCAGGTCATAAGATCGAGATAATATCATAAAAAAGAAAAAAAAAACCTGATTTAACCGAGGTTAACTTGCCAAACTTGCAATTCTAGTAATGAGACCGAGATAATCCATATAAATAAAATCAAAATAATTACAAAGCTCAATTCCCAATTGACCTTGTCAAATCTAATTTTGAATGATGAAATTTTTTAAAAAAATAATACAAAAAACAACTTGAGTCAATCTAGATTAATCTGTTGAGCACCATTTTCGGGTCATGATGTTAGAGTAACCTAATAAAAAGCAAACCACAACAAATCATGAATCATAATTCCCAATTAAACACAATATTAAATGATAAAATTGGAGAAAAAGTTAATTAATAAAAAGAAAAAAAAAAAGAGTCAACTAAGCTAACTCGTCAAACTCACAACGAGGGTCATGAGATTGAAACAACCTAATAAAAAGCAAATCCAATATTGAATGACTTATAACCAGGATTATGAGTTTGAAATAACCTCATAGATAAAAAAAAAAAAACAATTTGATTTAACGTGGGTTAACGTTCTAAAACTCGCGACTTTGGTCAAGAGATTAGAATAACCCTATAAAAATTAAATTAAAATAAATTATAGAGCTCAATTCCTAACCAACCCAATATTGAATTATAAATTTGAAAAAAAATTTATTAAAAAAACACAAAAAACTATTTAAGTCAACTCGGGTTAACCTGCTAAACAAAATTCTCGGGTCGGGACATTAGGATAACCTAATAGAAAGAATAACAAAACAAATCATGAACCCTAATTTCTAATCAACCCAATATTAAAGAATAAAATCAGGGAGAAAAGTCTATTATGAAAAAGAAAAAGAAAACTAGAGTCAACTAGGTTAATCCGCCAAATCCATAAACCGTGTTATGATAGTGAAATAACCTAATAAAAAATAAATCTAATATTAAATGATAAAATTAAAAAAAAATATTAATTGAAAAGAAATCAAGTAAAAAAAATGAAGTCAAGTTAAAATGAGAATAAAACAACCCAATAAAATATAAATTTAATGTTAAGAAAATAAAATTTATTTAAAAAAAAACATTAATGAAAAAAACAAAAAATGAATATTATTTAATAAATAATATGTTATGATGAGTAGTAGAGTAATAGAGCGTTTGGAAACGCGGTTTTACCCATGTTTCTAAAACATTTAATTTTTTTATATGTTTTGGATTGTTTTGATGTGCTAATCTTAAAAATAATTTTTTAAAAATAAAAAAATATTATTTTAATATATTTCAGTATAAAAAATATTTTAAAAAATAACCATAATCATATTTCCAAACAAACCTAAATATGTTTAGATGAAAGGTAGTTTTGATTTTTTTTTAAAGTTAAAATACCTTTTAAACACAAACTATACTTTTAAAAACTAATACAGCATTCTTTTTTACACGAGTCCCGAAAAAAAAAAAAAAAAACTGCCTTCCATCCAAACACACAATAAATTTTAGTTTTTGTTGTGAATAATTAATCAATAACAATGTGGATGGGAGCGAGCGACTGATCAGCCAAGCCACCCGGCTGCACTTCTCATGTCATTTCCTTTTCTAGTGTAGCAACTAGAAATAGTTTTAACCGCTTTCTTCTCGGAAACAAAGCTATAGTGAAGTGCAAGATGGCTTATAGAGGGAGAGGGAGAGGACGATTTGGAGGCGGTGGTGGTTTTAGCTATGCAAGGCAAGAGCCCTTTGATTTGTTTCCTGTATGTCAGTCTTCTCTTTATTTTTATTTTTTTGTTATTTATTCCTTGCTAGTAATTCTTTTGATATAATTTTGCAGTTTAAACTTAGTCGGTTTAGTTTGAATTATGTAATCTCTTTTTTAATTCATGGGTTTTGAAAGTTGTGAACTTTCGAACTATGGTTGCAATGATTCTTTTATGGAATTTGTTAAATAGACGAAAGACAGGCCAAAGAGGAACTTGGAAGTACTGGGTTCATTTTTGCTGGGTTAAAACTTTTCTTAGAAGTTCATTCAGGAAAAAAAAAATCATTCATATGATTCAGAGTTTCTTGAAGTAGATGATGGTTGAGTTGGTGTGTTTCTACGGAGACGAAATGAACTTATCTTTCGTGAATATTGCAATTTTTCTCTTAAAAAATATCCTTGTACTGTTTATGTTTTGGTTTGTAAGGCATCTATCTTGTGTTTCTGTTTTCCAATGTTTGTAGTTTCAATACAAAATGCATCGATTGCTATTATTCGATACAGAAATGTAATGGGATGTCTTTCTTTATGTTGTTTTCTCTGAAAAAGAAAATTTTGCTATTCCAGGAAATTGAATTACCTGATCCCAAAAATGTGAAGGAGGAAAGGGCATTAGTTGTTTGGAATTCAAGGTTGACAAACTATTTCAAATCCTCTCCTTGTTATCTTGAGGAGATTGTTTCAAAGGGTAAGCATGGAACTCTTAGACCACTTTTTTAGTATCTTGTTTCCCAAATAAGTAGGTCAATCATAGAAATAAGAGATTTTTCCTTTTTGCTTCAGGATATGGGTTTTGACAAGATATTACTGATGTGTTATTATTCTTATTCACTTCTTTTGTTGCATATTTTCTGTAAATTGTGTATGGTTTACCTTTTAGTCAGTACAGATGGAGTTTTATTTTTTCTCCTTTCTTTCAAGTGTTCAAACTTCATTAGGCAGAAGAAGAAGAAATACACACACACACACGTTTATTCCTGAGAGGTTGCTGAGTTGTTGATAGCTCTGGTCTGTAAAAGCAGTGTAGTTTGCAAAGAACATTTGGGACTCAAATTCCTCTCCCCTTTTCTCATTGAATGAATTAATTCCTTACATATTTCTTATAACCAATTTCGATTATGAGAACAGATCACATGTCTTAAAATTGGAAGCTAAAATTACTTCTGGTTTCTTGATTCACTATTATCATTACTATACACAAAAAGGTTAGGATATCAAACAAGAACCTGATTTAGCTAAATACTTTGGACACTGTTCAATTTCTTACATCTTTGACACCATCATATTACCTTTTTTTCTTTAGTTCTTTCCCATTAGCATTGATTTCTTGGCAGTTTTTCCCTGGAAGTATCACGGTTGTGGTATATTGAGATTGGTCAATCAAGTTCATGAACTATTATTTTTTTTGGGCAGCTGACTGGCTAATAGTTTAGGGACAAACTCTTAAAATATCAAATAGCATCAAGCCTCTACATGCATAGCATATTGAAAATATTTCAAATATGCTGAAAAACTTATCTTCAAACCCAGTTAGGGGACAATGTGCCTAGTATTAATGAATATTGTACTTTTAAAATTAAGATCCACAGCTTCACATTTGTATGAAATTAGAACAAAAAAAAAACTTCTTGCTGGTCCAACCTCAAGTGTTTAATCTTGATTGTTGTATGTTTCAGACAAGAATGTTTAACTTCATGCGTCACTTTTATTAGAGAGTATTTAGCAATGTAGTCATAATTTTAGTCCTCTATTTTCCTTGTGCACACCAACTGGGCGGTGTTTTTCTGCTAACAGTGTTCCAAGACATTAAGTGGCCTAATCTATGATGCTTTACAAATTTTCATTTCCTCTGAATGTGATATCAGAGATCCAGAGCATGGACATAGAAAGATTTTCAGACAGGGGAAAGCCAAGGATTACATCAGAACGTGATTCACTCGACCAATTCTTGCAGCTCACGTCTAAAAATTTTCCTAAAGAACTGATTGGAGGTTTGCCATCTGAAATTACAAAATATGAGAGCAATGCGTGTATTATGCATGTTTATAAGTTTTCCCCTCTCTGTTCAATGGTTCTTCTAATCATGCTAAGAGATTCTTTATGCAATGATAATCAGGTTTAAATAGGAAGCGGCCAAACAAAAAAGTGAAGTGGACAGCAGGTGAGATGTGATTTGGTCTTACTTTATTTACTCTCATAGTTGTTTGTGGATGTGGTCTTAATCTAAACTCCCTTTCCAAATGGGAAAAACTGCAAAGGCTAAATTCATCTCATGCACTCAAGGCATGCTTATAAATCTATTAGAAAGTTGGATACAGGATCTGATCCCCCATGCAGATAAGGGTGCCCTCCTGGGGGATCAGTTGGGAGGCTCATTTATACGGTAGCTACAATAAGTGAAATTGACATCAGTATTGTGGGTTTTTTTTTTTTTTTGAGAAACATTATTGTCCATCTCACTTATATTGATATATACTGGATCTAATATTGACTGATAATTCTTTAGATTGGGGAATAAGGCATAGTTGGCTATTCTTTTATTCTCATACAAACTGTATTTCATATTTTTCTCTGTTTCGCATTTATCTGGACCTTGTTAGCTGTTATGCAGACAGTTTCTTTTGAAGCACTTGGATTGTTCTTGTTTCTTATTTATGATCCTCTAGATTCCTTGACAATATGCATTTATGATACATCTACATGCTGTCAAGTAGACAGCAGTGCCGTTGAAGATGATTCATGGAAGGATAGCCAAACATGTAAAGCATTACACTTTTGGAAAACTTTCTTGGTCCTTGGATTTTATTCAACCATGGTCAGGAGATGGATAATATTAAGTTGCACCACAATTATACAGTCATCCTATTATTTCATACAAGCTTTGAAATAATTGTTTGTTTAAAAGAAAACATGCCACCCACTATTTATTTTGTTTGTGGCTGAAGTTGGGTTTTCTTGGCTTTATGAGTCGTTTGAGATTGATTTTATACATGTAGGAATTCTAATGAATGATATAAACAACTAAATATAAATTATTAATTTTGATCACACCTGCTGGTTGTCATAATTTGAACTTTTTTCCTTGGCTAGTGATTTTGATGGGTTGCCTGTGCTTTACACAATCTGATTGGGTAATTTATGATTTTCTACCTTGTCAGTGAGTGACATCTGTTCTTTAGAATTACCCACACTCAGCACTTCTTATAGCTAGAAGAGTTGTAGAGTACCTATTTAAACTGATTTAGATGTTTGTATGATAGACCTGCTGAAGTTAGATATGTTTGAGATGCTTTTGTTCTTCAAATCTTTATTCAAACTGATTTAGATGCTTGTGTTACAGACTTGAGGAAGTTGGATGATTATGAGAAGCGTGAATTGATGTATGAGGTAAAAACCTTCAATCATCTTCCAACCTGCTACCTACACTATTTGGTAAAAAATGACTGCAACTAATACTTTTGACAATTTACATGAAGCCCCTATAGAATTAAGTTTTTTTCTTGTTTAATTCTCTTCTTCATTTTTTGAGTTAAAATCAAAAGTTTTTATACCACATGCCATTGTTTGCCTTTATGTGGTAATTTGTTGGTCAGTTGGTGATCCTTTCATGCATTTAGGGCCAAGCTGAAAAGGGTCAAATGGAAAAGAAAGAAGACGAAGACGAAGAAGATGAAGATGAAGAACTAGAAGAACCTGATGATGAATATGATGATGGAGATTATAATCAGGTTCCCTCAGCAAACACAGGATCCTGTGTATCTCTATTGATTTTGCATCAGCTTTTTTCTTGCTCTTGAGTAGCTTTGATGATTCAGGATTGTAGCATTCTTTGTCAGCCTCAGCTATCCCCATGATATAATAACATCTCATTTCTATGCCTTATAGGCAACTTATTATGCCATCACCAAGAATGGTCAAGAAATAGATGCTAAATGGTACTAGGACAATTGAGACTCCGTTTGAACAAGATTTTTTTATGGAAGGTATTCCATTCCAGCCTGTAAATTAATTCCATTGAGATGGACTCTCTGACGAAGACTGTCTCCATGATTGTCAAGTTAAATGATTGCATGATCTAAAGAATTTAAATGGATAATCCCTATATGTGGCTCATACTAAGGGAGTCTCCAGCTAGTTTTTTAATCATTGGAAAAGAACATAACATGTGTTGCATCTCTCTTTCGACAAAATAACAAAACATTGGAAAAGTTGGAGAGTTTTGTTTTTTAATCAGATTCTACAAATAGGTGGCCTTGTTTTATGTGTAAACAGCGTTCTAGCATCTTTAATGAATTTGTTTATCCCCTATTGGAGCAGATGTAGCGTGCCATTGGTTGGACATTTGCAACCTCCCAGTTGCCTGCAGGAACTCCAATTCAGTAGCACTATGAGAAATTTTGTTGAAAAATATAATATTTAAGTTGCTAATTTGTACAACTAAAGTTCACTCATTAGCTATCTAAAGTTGAGCATATATTATAAGATGGAAAATATTACGATTCTTTGTGGATTCTAGTTTAATATGAAATAATGTAACGAGATCTGTTCAAATAGGCTTGTGCATCAGTAAAAAGCATCTTGATGTTTGTTAGAGGGGCTAACTTGTGCATTCTTAAAAGGCTTCATGATAAACTTGTATGTTGTGCAGAACATTGATTTTGATGATGATGAAGACGATTATAACATGGAGGATGACAATGCTGGTATGCACCTTTTCTCAAACTTGAATACAGTTTCACCCACTTCTGTCGATGGTACAGAACTTTTTTTTTTTTTTTTTCTCGGGCAGATGCTAATACTTTGTAATCTCGCAGATGAGGCTATATATTAGTTGCCTTGCCGAGAACATTGATGTGTCTTTCTCTGATAAGCAGTTTGCAAGTTTAGCAAACTGGACCGTATTTGCAATGGTCGTTGTCAAGTGCACTTGGGAATTTTCAGGCTCCATAAACATACAGGAAGTACTGCTTTTTGGTAATTCCCTTTTTGTAATATTGACTATTATGCAATCTTTTGTTGATTGAAAGATGCTGCAGAAAATGATGTGAGCTCAAGGAAATGGATATTTGTTTCTACATTTTATTGACATGAGAATCAAGATTGCTTGAGACACGAGACTTCTGGGCATATGAATTTTGGTGTGGTTTCAAGCATCCAAAGGAGAAAGCTCTGTTCAACCTTGTGACATAAAATATATTCAGGATTTGTTTGAGTTACGTTGTGATGTGTTTTTATTCCATTCTAAACTTAGTCATGGACCGAGTAATCCTTGGAAATCATGTTGACTCGATCAGGATCACAAATTAAATTAGCTGAAAAGCATGACACCCCAAATAAGGTGATGCAATCTGACAAAACTTGCCTGAGCTTTCCCCCCTTTGACATGTCACAATTTTAGTCACAAAAAAGGGTGGCCTGGAGGAAAGGAAGGCTGCGTGGTCAGAGTCAGACTCACTGCTGCCAAAATATTTGTGTTTTTACGAGTTTTTTCCCACATTGGGGAAAAATATTTCTCAAAATAGCACAGCTTAAGCGGCAGCGCAGGTCACACCTGCCTCTTTTCTGTCTACACATCAAATCAGTGACACACACGGCGGGGGGTGGGGGTTGTCCTATGATAATGCCGCCCCCCGCCCCCCTCCATTGGAGAACACTCACTACTGTAATTTTCTTTTATATGCAACCAGATATCATACGAGACCAGGAAGTTGCCACGTGGAATTATTGAACTGGCTAGTGAAGAATATACCACCACGTGTCTTCTCAAATGGTGCGAGTTTTCCAAAAAAAAAAAAAAATAAAAAAAAAAGCGAGTGAGAAGGAGGAGAACGTGAAGGGCACTCATTGAATCATGTAGAAATGTAGGGAGGAGATTCAATGAGAAAGCAAGTCACAACATCATCAATCACACCCTTGATTTGGGGCCCACTAATTATGCTCTCTCTCCCTGTCTCGCTTTGAAAGCATTATAAATACCTCCCTTCTTTGAACCAAAAACTTTCAAAATAGAAGAGAAGCTAAAAACACAAGGGAGAAAAATTCGGAAGGAAAAACAAAAGAAAGAAGAAATCAACGGTAGTTATTTGTTGATCGAAAATGTCGTGGCAAACATACGTTGATGATCACCTGATGTGCGACGTCGAGGGTAACCATCTGACGGCTGCCGCCATCATCGGCCAAGATGGCAGTGTGTGGGCTCAGAGCGCCACTTTCCCTCAGGTGGTCTTTTCTTGATATGTTTTGTTTTGTTAAATTGTGTTGTCTGTCTCATAAAATTTAGATAGAGATTTTATCGGATCTGATTCATTCCTGTTATTTAATCACAATTATTTCCTTCCTTTGTTTCTCGTTTGGATTGGTCATTGGTTGTTGCGTTTGATTTAACTAGGAATGATGGATTATTTAAGGATCTGGCTTTTTCTAGTTTTAAATTTTTGAGAGATTTAGTTTATTTTTTTTAATCCATTTTTGTTGCAAATTACAATCAACTATTGAAATGTGATGCTTTTGTTGTCATTCAATATTATTATTCACCTTTCTTTCTATGTTCTTGGTATTCTTGATTCGAGAGAACAAAATTGGTTAATTGTTTAAAGATGGATTTTTTTTTTTTATTATTTTTATTGTAAAATGCTGCATTTGGCAATCAGTTTGTGATTGGCTCTGACTTTTAAGGATATGGAAAGCGCCCCATTAGCTGTAGGAAATGGTTTATGATAATAATGTATGTATTGTAAATGGATGCGCGTTGTCAGAGTTAAATGGATTGTGGCCTTGGTTTTGCTTTTCATATCATTCTTAAAAGGATGATTTGAATCTTTGTTCTGATTTGTTGTGTATGAACATTCGCATGCAGTGAGATCGTTAGCTGATATGCTATGTGGTCTCTCTCTCTCTCTCTCTCTCTTTTCTATGATTTTTCTGAGCTTGTATTTAATGGTGCGCGATTGGACCTGCAAAAAACATTTTGTTATCATTTTATTAATTCTTTAATCATTGTTTGTAATGTGAATACAGAGTTTCGATTGTGCTATTCTTTTGAATTTATTGTCACTATTTCTTCTGTTGTCGAATGCCCTTTTCTTGCTGGTATGGTTTCAACTAGTTGACAAGTTGGAGTGGTATCGTCAGTTTTCTTTTCCTGTTTCATGTGTCATTGACCTAAAGATTTATCACTGGTTGTTTATAGTATAAGCCTGAGGAGATTTCTGCCATCATGAAAGATTTTGATGAACCTGGATCTCTAGCCCCAACTGGGTTGCACATTGGTGGCACAAAGTACATGGTGATCCAGGGAGAGCCTGGAGCTGTGATTCGTGGAAAGAAGGTACGACATTATTTCTCATTTCTAATGCTAGGTTCTCATTCACCATTGGATAATTCAGTAATTGATATTAATTTTTCTTTCATACTTGCCGTGATTTAGCATGATTCATATTGTTGCCTAGATTTAGCCATTTAAAGTAGTGACAATTGTGTAGTCATTTAATGGATGACATGGTTTGGTGTCAACTTTACGAGGATGCTTTAAGTTGTGGAATATTATTGTGGAACACATGACAAAAAGGGTAACGCTGGTGTCCCAAGATGAAGGCCTTTTACTTAGAATCTTTAATCGTATTTATTGCTTAAAATAATTCGTACAAATGTTTGGTAAAAGAAAAGTAAGTTTATGCTTGTTGCTTTATCATGATTAATGTGCTTATAGGGTTTGATCTTTTCACTTTCCATTTTCTTAACTCAAGGATTCGTTCCATAAGGACTGTTCGTAATGCTTTTCTGCTACTGATGATGTTAAGAACTTTCCCTCCGTTAACTCATTGTCTTGAAATTCATTACTCCAACTCCTTGAATGAATAATACTAAATCTAATAGAATTTAATTTTTTGACTACCTCTGCAAGTCCTTACTACTTTGGTCGTATTTTCCCAGTCTTTTTCATTAAGCCTATTTTCCCAGTCTTTATTCAAAATTCTAGAAATATTGAAGGCTGACCTAATCTGGTTTAGCTGTGGCTTGCAGAAACCAATTTGTAAGGACAAATTGGATTGAAATTCTTGAATGTTATTAAACATGTGCTATGATCAGGGGAAGTAACTTTTATCTTTCACATCTCAATGTTGTTGCGTCATGCATTTTTTAGGGTTCTGGTGGCATCACTGTGAAGAAAACCGCCCAAGCTCTTATTTTTGGTATTTATGATGAGCCATTGACTCCAGGACAGTGTAACATGATAGTTGAGAGGTTGGGTGATTACCTCCTTGATCAGGGCCTGTAGATCCCGTCTCAAGATTGTGGTTTGAGAATGCTGTTTTTAGGTTTGGGCTTGCATCTGGCCATAAACTAGCATTAATGATTTTGCTGTGAAATAATGGTTTGGGGACGGTGACAGTGATTTATATTTTTTATCTTTCTTCTTGTTTTCTTAAAATATATGTATTCATGATCATCTATGCTATATGCTTGAATCAAGTTTGCCATCACTAAAGCAAAATGCCAGTTGGATTTGTTTTGTATCAAGATAATTGTTACACACACACACACACACAAACAAAGAAGTTTGGTATTTATATGCACATAAACGACTTTGAGTGAATTCAGGAGTAAATTAGATTATTGGACTATGTTGTGATGTCATTCAGATTAATTTTTTTTTTTTTTTATGTAAAAAAAATATCCAAATATCTCTAACTTGTTTTATAATAATAAAAATTTAATCATAAATTTAAAATAAGACACATTGAACTATATGTTTTTTTAAATATTGATATAATGATATATTAAATTGTTCCAGGTTAATTCGTCACATTTTTAACATCAATTATGAGATCTTAATAACTTTATAAAAAACAAATAAAAATAAATTATGAAAGTTAATTTTTAATTAATATAATATTGAAACATGAAATTAAAAAAATATATTAAATTAATTTTTTTTTATCTAAGTTAACTTGTCAAACTAACAAATCAAGTTATGAGATTATATGATAACCCAATGGAAAGTAAATATATAAAAGTATTATAGAACTCAATTTCCTACCAACTTATAAAATGAAATAAAGAAAATAAATTAAAAAAAAAGGACAAAAAAAAAGAGTCAACATGGGTCTAATTTATTAAACTCGCGACCTGAGTTATATAACCAAAATAATTTTATAAAAATCAAATAAAAAAAATTACAACGATCAATTTCCAACATATACAATGTTGATGGTTGAAATTGAGAGAGAAAAAAAAAAACTAAATCCAAGAGTTTAGGGTAATTTTACAAAAAAAAAATGAAAAAAATACGAAGTCCAATTTCTGAACAATATAATATAATATTTAATGATGAAATAAAAAAACTAAATAAAAAGAACAAGATTGAGTTGTTAGAGGTTGAAATTAAAAAAAAAAAAGATATTCAATTAAAAAATAACTCAAAAAATAAATCAAACCAACCTAGGTTAATCTATCAAATCGTGACTTAGGTTATGGAATCAAGATAATTTTATAGAAAATAAATTGAAGAAAATTATCAAGACCAATTTAAAAAATACTCATGAGTGGGCTTCTTTAATTCTTTTAGGTTTGTGCTATACTCCGAGTAAAGATCTGCCCGATTTGGATTTGCACATATAGGGCAAATGCCCCCACGACTAATGTGTCTTTCTCCTAAGACTCGAAGCGGTAAATAAAAAAAATCAAATCACGCCATCTTTGTAATAAGTAAATGCCTCCTTTTCTCCTAAAATTGTCAGAATTATTCGTAATAAGATATTGGCTACAATTGAAAAGACCTTGGGCTGGGAGCGATCTTAGAAATCAATCGCGTGTCGGTAAAAAATCTCAATATCGTATTTGTTTAGAATAAAAATAAAAATTGTGTTTTCATTATGGTCTTACAGAACGACAATTACTGAAATACGTTCGTATCACCGCAAAAGCCAAAGGGTCAATAGGTCAGGTTTTACTACAATTACTTGAAATGTGTTTGGATAACATCTTTTTTCGATGACTAAAGCAAAAAAAATGAATAGAACCAACGTGATGGAAAAAAAAAATCAATTAGAAAAAGTAGCCCAAAAAATAACTCAAGTCAATCCGGGTTAATTTGTTAAAATTTTAATCTGAGTTATGAGATTGTGATATATTCATATAAAACAATAAAAAAACAAAATTCTATTTCTAATAGATCTAATATTAAAGGTTGAAATTGAAAAAAAAAAAAAAACTAAATCCATGAGACAGATATATAATGGAACATAAAGGAAATAATTTTTTTTTTTCCAAAAAACACAACCTAATATTAAAGAATATAATTTTTACAAAAAAAATTAGATTGGTGGAGGGTGAAATTGAAAAAACAAAACTCAAAACATAAAATACTATTCCAATAATTTTATAGGTGTTGATGCAATTTAGCCACCCTTTAATGTTTTGTTAATAATGTTTCTCTAAATTAGGATGTTTAGTTGATCAATCAATAAATTATAGAGGGTCAAGAGAAACTATTGAATATATCTTATAGAATAATTCTAATGCATGCATACTACTTCCAAATCAGAGTTGGGTTCAATTATAGTAACTATTGTAAATTTTAAATGATGTTAAAACTGCTTTATGTACATTTAGACTAGCAAGAGTAACATTTTTTATTTTGGAGTACTGACCACTAAACTTGTGTATGTTATATTATGAATATCTACATGCATAATTGTCAAACCTTACCTGACAGGTTGTGTAAACCTAATAAAATGGATTGAATTAAGATTTAGAAAAATAAATAAATAAAGTGTGAGACTATGTTAAGAGAGGAGAAAAATTGATTAGAATAATGTGAAAAAATTAAGGTTACATTTGAAAATAACCAAAACACATTAATATAAAACACATTTCTTCTCTCTTATGGCCGACACCAGCAGAGGTAGAGAAGAGGAGAGAAAAACTTGATTTTATTCAAAACAATTATAAGGAAAATCAATAGAAAACCAAAGGGATTAAAAAAAGTGTGAGAGAATTACTCATCACCACATCTTAAACATCTAAACAAGAGAAAAAAGAGAAGGAAGGGACTTGTAATATCTCATAAAATTCAATAGATTCATGATATATTGATTATTCATAACATGTTGGAAATTAGGTGAATTTGTTTTTATACAGTATCATGTTCCATTGATGTATTGTGTGATACCATATATCATGTTCCATTGATGTATTGTGTGATACCATATATCATTTCAACCATTAAACATCATTAAATGATCCATTAGATCACACATACATATAACATATAATAGCATTACAAAGAAGACACATTCTTATTATATCTATAACATGAAGTGTTAATACATGCTATAATCCACATCCATGACTTTGAAAGTCATCATCATAAGTTTTTACAAAAATGCAAAATGATAATTTATAGCTATTACATGGTTGTTATAAAATGCAGGTTGCCTATTCATACGATTACATAATTATAACAAAATACTTAAGATGAAGTTTCTAAGCGTCATGGCTATAAGACGTCCCTATTACAACCAAATTCAATGTAACTATATAAACAATTTCATATAATATAATTGGACAATGGACATATACTTGTAATTGTATTAACAATTTAAATAGGTAGATTCTCATTAATAACTTCATATTAAGTCTATCCTTAACATTTTACTTCACATCTTCGTGCGACCTTATGCTGTATTATTTTCTTTGATCTATATATAATATCAATAAACAACGTGTATTATGGTCTAGAAACCCTTGTACGTTTGACATCCTGCTATGATGATTATTCTTTCTTGATTATGATCAATTTGTCTATGATAAATATTAATTGCAATTGTAATTGATACGTTATTACTCTTACTTAAGCATAAATACTATCAAAAAGCAATTATTGTTATCATTATTAACTAATACTAATCTTATTCAATCATCCTGGTTATCCAACATGGATACCAATAGTTGGAGCTAACTTCACAATTCATTTCCAGTTATCCAATATAGATACCATTATTTGAAACTTATCAAATAATTCATTCTTGGTTATTCAATATGTATACCATTAGCCGAAGCTAATCTCATCGATTAATCCCTGTTATCCAATATAGATACCATTAGTTGAAGCTAATCTCATCATTAATTCTTGGTTATCCAAATATTGATATCATTAGCCGAAGTCAATCTCATCAATTAATCTCGATTATCCAATATGGATGATCTCATCAATTAATCCCGGTTATCAAACATAGATACTATTAACCGAAGCTAATCTCATAAATTAATTCTAGTTATCCCATAGATACCATTAGTTAAAGCTAATCTCATTATTCATTTTCGGTTATCCAATATAGATACCATTAATTGAAGCTAATCCCATCAATTAATTTCAATTATCTAATATGGATACCATTAACTGAGGTCAATTTCATTATTCATTGCAATTCATGAGTAATTTAACTTATTGAAACCGGGTAGCAACATTATGTATAAATACTTTGAGAATTTAATAATAATTAACTGAATAAGGAAACCACCTATCTGCTCCTCCTGTAGTGTGTCTTTGCCCAATTGAAGATTCGATCCTAGTTGCACCTCGTGATACATAAAATGACCATTACTTAGTATATTTTTTTATTTATTTAGGTGACGTCAAAGATCATTTCACACATATACTAACTAGTACATGTATACATTCATTCAACATCTCCCGTGTTTGTATAATTGTATAATAATAATATCATAACAAGACATTCATTCCCAACTTTAATGAAGGTCATCTACGAAAATTATATCATTATGACACTGAAAATCATCAACAAAAACTGAGTCATTTTGACACTAAAAATCATCAGTGAAAACTAAGTCACTTTGACACTGAAAATCATCAATAAAAACTAAGTCATTCTAACACTGAAAATAACCAACGAAAACCAAGTTATTCTGACATTTTCTTTTCCCCAAGTTCATGTATAAGATCAATACCAAGTTTTCCTTTTATAGACTATACTTCAACCTAGTTTTGGACGTAGACCAAAACCAAATTCACTTCCAAAGTTTATGAAGCAAGGGTAACATGTAATGTCTCCATTCCATTATAATCTCACTCATTCATCAAACATTGTTCAAAAAGGATCTATTACTCACTATTTTCTTCATGAGGGTCTTTGTTTACTATTCTTTTTTTAAGATGGCTGAAGCCTATATCACTCCCCTAATAAGTATATTTTTGTGTTCTTCATATGACAACATCAAATTCTCATTCATTATCGTATGACAAAAGGTGTTCCACTCATTTCAATTTACAAAATAGTATTACACATGTACAAAGATCATATTTCTTTTCATAATCTCATCAAGTTCATCACAATGTTGTCAAGTAGTATAGAATTAAGTTCAAACATGCACATTCTCAAGGATTCTCCTATCTAAACTTTCATAGGCCAAAACATAGGGTATTAACATTAATTGTTCATTTCATCATTCTTAACTACATCATTCCAAGTCACAAAAACATAAGCTAATAATCAATTTCACATTACATACAAGTTCAATTTCTACCATTTATTTTGTTCATCATACAAAAGTTCCCTCCATTGTTCTTCCTTTTGGCCGAACATATCATTTCCTTCTCTTCTAGTTTACTTAATGTAAAGTATCATTTCCATTATAAATATGTTTATGTTATTATGTATTAAACACACATCAATATTCTAAGTTCATAATCAAGCAAGTTCTTCAATTCATGATGCAAAACAAGGCATTAGCATATGTAAAATTCTTTTTCAGCAAGTATTTTCCTAAGTGCTTATCAAGGTCACAATTTACACATTTTATCATCCCATTCCATCCTTCTCTCATCCCTTTAACAAGCCAACCTTAGTTAGGGTTTCTTCTTCAACATGCATCAATGTTGTTTTTTTTTTTTTTTTTGTAATAGAATATGTAATCACACCCTTCTTATCCTAATTTTCCAATCTCTCAATTTAATTCTTTTCATAATTAAGGGTGTAAGAGCCCTATGTCATTTATTTTGGGGTTTCTTTCTCATTTTGCTTCACAATCTCAAAATATGAGAGTAAGGTTATTCTTACCACATGATTTTTAGGCAGAATTTGGGGAGGTTTTGGTGGTTTTCTTCTCATCCCTCTGGTTTTTCTCTCCTTTCTCTCTATTATTCCAGCCAACCCTCTATTCTCTTCATCTCTGTATGTTTTTGGTTCTCTATTCACTCGTCAACTCTATTCTCACTTAAGTATTCAAGGAGGATGACATGTAAAGGGTGGTTTGGATGGGGTTTTACAAAAGAGAGGGCTGCAGTTAGGGTTGTGTTGCCGGTTTTTGGGGAGAGGAAAAGTCACCTATTTTTCCTTTAAATGCATTTATACTCCTTAAATTAGGTAGTTGTGTTAGGATGCTGGATGCTCTTATCTTAGTATCCTTTTGGTTATTCTTGGACTGATTTTTTCATGTTTTCCTCTTAGTATTGACCTGTTCATTTTTTTTTAATGAAGTTTTACAAGACTGTAGGCTTTACATAAAATATATACAACTGAATAGAGTAATAATGAAAAACAAATATTTGCTTCTACGGATAGATGACTTGTTTGACCAATTGAAAAGGGGTCAGGGTATTTTCAAAAATAGACTTGAGATCATGATACAACTAGTTAAGGATCAAGGAAAGAAAATGCCAAAAAAATGCAATTCAGGACTCATTATGGACACTATGAGTTCCTAGTAATGCCCTTTGGGTTAATCAACACACTAGTAATGTTTAAGGATTTGATGAATCGGGTCTTTTGACCTTAATTGGATAAGTTTGTGGTAGTGTTTATAGATTATATTTTGGTCTATTCTAGCTCCTATTTAGAGCATGAATGACATTTAAGGCAAGTACTGCAAACCTTGAGAGATTACTAACTATATGCCAAATTGAGTAAATGTGAATTTTGGCTGAAAGAGGTGGTTTTTGCCGGGCCATGTTATATCTATAGGGGGAATATTTGTAGATCCAAGAAAAGTTGAAGCGATGCTGAAATGGGAAAATCTTGTAAATGTAACCGAAATCCATAATTTTCTAAGGTTGACAGGTATTATAGGAGGTTTATTGAGGGTTTTTGGACCATTACAACTCCATTGACTTGGTTGATTAGAAATGGGACAAAATAAGAGTGGTCGAGAGTGTGAAGAAAGCTTTTAGGAATTAAAGAGAAGATTAACTACCGCTCCAATATTGACACTTCTTTCGAGAACCAAGGGATTTGTGGTTTATAGTGGTTTATAGTAATGCAACATGGAAAGGTCATCGCTTATGCCTCAAGACAATTGAAGTCTCACAAAGTCAACTATCCTATTTATGATCTAAAGTTAGCTGTAGTGGTGTTTGCGTTATGGGTGTGGAGACATTACTTGTATGGGTCTCTTGTTCAGATCTTTATAGATCATAAAATTCTAAGGTATTTGATAATACAAATAGAATTAAATACGCGGCAGAGGAGGTGGATATAATTAATTAAGGATTTTAATTATGTAATGGATTATCACCTAGGAAAGAAAAATACTGTTGTTGATGCCCTTAGTCATAAGAACAGACCATATTGGAGATATTGGATAGAGTCCTAGAAACTCAACGAATAGATGTTGAAGTAGATAAAATGAGGAATAAGGTGGAATTAAGGGTTAAGACCCCCTTTTGGATTCTGGAGAATAGGATGGTAGTAATGGGTAGATGAATGTATTTATTTGAAGATAAAGCTTTGAAAAAGAAAGTACTAAGAAAAGCTCATGAATCGATGTTCGTGGTACACTCAGAAAGTGCTAAGATGTACAAAGACTTAAAAGAATTTTATTGGTAGTCAAACTGAATGTATCTGTCTGAAGATAAAGCTTTGAAAAAGAAAGTACTAAGAAAAGTTCATGAATCGATGTTCGTGGTACACTCAGGAAGTGCTAAGATGTATAAAGACTTAAAAGAATTTTATTGGTAGTCGAACATGAAGAAAGAAAATGTTGAGTTTATGGCCAAATGTAGAGTTTGCCAACAAGTAAAGGTGGAGCATTAGAAACCAACTAGAGCTCTTCAACCATTATTAATACCTGAATGGAAATGAGAAGATATTATTATTAGGTTAGCCTAGGGGGGAAAAGTCAGAGACATTATTTTGGGTTATAGTGGATTGTTTGACTAAATTAGCACTTTTCTTGCTCATGAAAATGATAGACTCTATGGACAAGTTGACTAAATTGTATGTGAACGAAGTGGTGAGATTGTATGGGGCACCAAAATCGATAAGACAAAATAAAAGCTGCTTATGATCAATAGAAAAGTTATGCAGATATCAGAAAAGGGCCTCTTGAGTTTAATGTTGGAGATATGATGTATTTAAGGTAGCTAAGGTATGATAGAAAAATTAGCACTAGGTGACACGACAAAAAGCTTGATGTCTTCTCCCAAGTGCAGGAGTGTCGAAGTAATAAATAACCCGGCAAGACCGGAGTCGAACCACAGAGAGGTTAATTGTATAAATTATAAATAACAAGACAACAACAACAACAAACAATAACAATAAAATAATAATAATAATAAATAATAATAATACTCAGTACGTGGCGTTGTTACACTTGAGAATGATCTAAAAGATCGGGTCACAGGTTTTCCATCCTATATACTGGAGTTTATGAAAAGATCAAAGAGATATATTATATAATATAAACAGAATGTAAATAATAATAATAATAATAATAATAGTAGTAGTAGTAGTAGTAGTAGTAGTAGTAGTAGTAACAGTAGTAATAAAAGAAGGAAGACGATGAAGAAATTAATGAGAACTTTGAGATGGATGATTAATGTAAGGATTAAACAACGATAAAAATAAATGTCAAGGTTAGAGGATCCACTAATGATACTTCAAACAAGTATAGTATAAACTCTTATTACTCAATTGGAAACCACACATAAAGGAGGTTCCAATCAAGATTATAAATTGTTAACATGATTACATTAGTTATCTTATTCGAATAAAGCTAATACTTGTAAATGTTGGCAGGCATTCATGATTATAACTTATGTTAACAACAAATCAAGTTCCTTTCATAGCTCAGGTGTCGGTTATACCATACAGTATGGGCTATGAAGTGCCAAGTATTTGTTGTACCAAGTGTTATACAACATAAATCTAGATTAACCATTTAACAAGCAAAGTATTAAAAGTGAACAAGATAACAATATAAAACATGTTTAGTATCCAATGTTAAGGTCCATGTTAAGTTTATATTATACTTATTCTTACACCATTAGTGTACCCTTTTCACCTTGACATAATTAACTTAGCTAAACATAATGAAAGAAAGAAATATAAATGAACAAGATAAGAACATAAATGAGAAAGAAGTTAACTAAGTAAAGGAAAGGAAATGAAGTGCATAAACTTGATATTAATGAAAGCAAAAACATAAGCAATACAAAGAGAGAAAGCAAGAGCATGATCTTGATCTGGAAACCAAGATGCCTCAATACATGGTAAGTGGCCTCCTTTTATAGGCCAAAATTTGGAACTATTGATTTGTTAATTAATTGATGAGTGGGTGGCCACATCTTGACTTGGTGACAATCCTTATCTTCTTTTCTGAATAAGACGTCATTTCTAACATCATAATTTGCCCATAATCCTCATGAATGTTCTAGGAAATTGTCTCAGCTTTCAAAAAAAAAAAAAGATGAGGTCATTTGGACTTCTAGAACTCAAGATATGGGCTGAACACTAAATAGTGTCTAGGCTGTAGGACAGCTTCAGACTTCTTCGTTGTTCCTTCAGTTTGGACTTCAAAACGGCCTTTTTAATTAATACCTGAATGGAAATGAGAAGATATTATTATTAGGTTAGCCTAGGGGGGAAAAGTCAGAGACATTATTTTGGGTTATAGTGGATTGTTTGACTAAATTAGCAACTTTTCTTGCTCATGAAAATGATAGACTCTGTGGACAAGTTGACTAAATTGTATGTGAACGAAGTGGTGAGATTGTATGGGGCACCAAAATCGATAAGACAAAATAAAAGCTGCTTATGATCAATAGAAAAAGTTATGCAGATATCAGAAAAGGGCCTCTTGAGTTTAATGTTGGAGATATGATGTATTTAAGGTAGCTAAGGTATGATAGAAAAATTAGCACTAGGTGACACGACAAAAGCTTGATGTCTTCTCCCAAGTGCAGGAGTGTCGAAGTAATAAATAACCGGCAAGACCGGAGTCGAACCACAGAGAGGTTAATTGTATAAATTATAAATAACAAGACAACAACAACAACAACAATAACAATAAAATAATAATAATAATAATAATAATAATACTCAGTACGTGGCGTTGTTACACTTGAGAATGATCTAAAAGATCGGTCACAGGTTTCCATCCTATATACTGAGTTTATGAAAAGATCAAAGAGATATATTATATAATATAAACAGAATGTAAATAATAATAATAATAATAATAATAGTAGTAGTAGTAGTAGTAGTAGTAGTAGTAGTAACAGTAGTAATAAAAGAAGAAGACGATGAAGAAATTAATGAGAACTTTGAGATGGATGATTAATGTAAGGATTAAACAACGATAAAAATAAATGTCAAGGTTAGAGGATCCACTAATGATACTTTCAAACAAGTATAGTATAAACTCTTATTACTCAATTGGAAACCACACATAAAGGAGGTTCCAATCAGATTATAAATTGTTAACATGATTACATTAGTTATCTTATTCGAAATAAAGCTAATACTTTGTAAATGTTGGCAGGCATTCATGATTATAACTTATGTTAACAACAAATCAAGTTCCTTTCATAGCTCAGGTGTCGGTTATACCATACAGTATGGGCTATGAAAGTGCCAAGTATTTGTTGTACCAAGTGTTATACAACATAAATCTAGATTAACCATTTAACAAGCAAAGTATTAAAAGTGAACAAGATAACAAATATAAAACATGTTAGTATCCAATGTTAAGGTCCATGTTAAGTTTATATTATACTTATTCTTACACCATTAGTGTACCCTTTTCACCTTGACATAATTAACTTAGCTAAACATAATGAAAGAAAGAAATATAAATGAACAAGATAAGAACATAAATGAGAAAGAAGTTAACTAAGTAAAGGAAAGGAAATGAAGTGCATAAACTTGATATTAATGAAAGCAAAACATAAGCAATACAAAGAGAGAAAGCAAGAGCATGATCTTGATCTGGAAACCAAGATGCCTCAATACATGGTAAGTGCCTCCTTTTATAGGCCAAAATTTGGAACTATTGATTTGTTAATTAATTGATGAGTGGGTGGCCACATCTTGACTTGGTGACAATCCTTATCTTCTTTTCTGAATAAGACGTCATTTCTAACATCATAATTTGCCCATAATCCTCATGAATGTTCTAGGAAATTGTCTCAGCTTTCAAAAAAAAAAAAGATGAGGTCATTTGGACTTCTAGAACTCAAGATATGGGCTGAACACTAAATAGTGTCTGGGCTGTAGGACAGCTTCAGACTTCTTCGTTGTTCCTTCAGTTTGGACTTCAAAACGGCCTTTTTAATTAATACCTGAATGGAAATGAGAAGATATTATTATTAGGTTAGCCTAGGGGGGAAAAGTCAGAGACATTATTTTGGGTTATAGTGGATTGTTTGACTAAATTAGCACTTTTCTTGCTCATGAAAATGATAGACTCTGTGGACAAGTTGACTAAATTGTATGTGAACGAAGTGGTGAGATTGTATGGGGCACCAAAATCGATAAGACAAAATAAAAGCTGCTTATGATCAATAGAAAAGTTATGCAGATATCAGAAAAGGGCCTCTTGAGTTTAATGTTGGAGATATGATGTATTTAAGGTAGCTAAGGTATGATAGAAAAATTAGCACTAGGTGACACGACAAAAAGCTTGATGTCTTCTCCCAAGTGCAGGAGTGTCGAAGTAATAAATAACCCGGCAAGACCGGAGTCGAACCACAGAGAGGTTAATTGTATAAATTATAAATAACAAGACAACAACAACAACAACAATAACAATACAAATAATAATAATAATAATAATAATAATACTCAGTACGTGGCGTTGTTACACTTGAGAATGATCTAAAAGATCGGGTCACAGGTTTCCATCCCTATACTAAGTTTATGAAAGATCAAAGAGATATATTATATAATATAAACAGAATGTAAATAATAATAATAATAATAATAATAGTAGTAGTAGTAGTAGTAGTAGTAGTAGTAGTAACAGTAGTAATAAAAGAAGAAGACGATGAAGAAATTAATGAGAACTTTGAGATGGATGATTAATGTAAGGATTAAACAACGATAAAAAATAAATGTCAAGGTTAGAGGATCCACTAATGATACTTCAAACAAGTATAGTATAAACTCTTATTACTCAATTGGAAACCACACATAAAGGAGGTTCCAATCAGATTATAAATTGTTTAACATGATTACATTAGTTATCTTATTCGAATAAAGCTAATACTTGTAAATGTTGGCAGGCATTCATGATTATAACTTATGTTAACAACAAATCAAGTTCCTTTCATAGCTCAGGTGTCGGTTATACCATACAGTATGGGCTATGAAAGTGCCAAGTATTTTGTTGTACAAGTGTTATACAACATAAATCTAGATTAACCATTTAACAAGCAAAGTATTAAAAGTGAACAAGATAACAAATATAAAACATGTTAGTATCCATGTTTAAGGTCCATGTTAAGTTTATATTATACTTATTCTTACACCATTAGTGTACCCTTTTCACCTTGACATAATTAACTTAGCTAAACATAATGAAAAGAAAGAAATATAAATGAACAAGATAAGAACATAAATGAGAAAGAAGTTAACTAAGTAAAGGAAAGGAAATGAAGTGCATAAACTTGATATTAATGAAAGCAAAACATAAGCAATACAAAGAGAGAAAGCAAGAGCATGATCTTGATCTGGAAACCAAGATGCCTCAATACATGGTAAGTGCCTCCTTTTATAGGCCAAAATTTGGAACTATTGATTTGTTAATTAATTGATGAGTGGGTGGCCACATCTTGACTTGGTGACAATCCTTATCTTTTTTTTCTGAATAAGACGTCATTTCTAACATCATAATTTGCCCATAATCCTCATGAATGTTCTAGGAAATTGTCTCAGCTTTCAAAAAAAAAAAAAGATGAGGTCATTTGGACTTCTAGAACTCAAGATATGGGGCTGAACACTAAATAGTGTCTGGGCTGTAGGACAGCTTCAGACTTCTTCGTTGTTCCTTCAGTTTGGACTTCAAAACGGCCTTTTTAATTAATACCTGAATGGAAATGAGAAGATATTATTATTAGGTTAGCCTAGGGGGGAAAAGTCAGAGACATTATTTTGGGTTATAGTGGATTGTTTGACTAAATTAGCACTTTTCTTGCTCATGAAAATGATAGACTCTGTGGACAAGTTGACTAAATTGTATGTGAACGAAGTGGTGAGATTGTATGGGGCACCAAAATCGATAAGACAAAATAAAAAGCTGCTTATGATCAATAGAAAAGTTATGCAGATATCAGAAAAGGGCCTCTTGAGTTTAATGTTGGAGATATGATGTATTTAAGGTAGCTAAGGTATGATAGAAAAATTAGCACTAGGTGACACGACAAAAAGCTTGATGTCTTCTCCCAAGTGCAGGAGTGTCGAAGTAATAAATAACCCGGCAAGACCGGAGTCGAACCACAGAGAGGTTAATTGTATAAATTATAAATAACAAGACAACAACAACAACAACAATAACAATAAAATAATAATAATAATAATAATAATACTCAGTACGTGGCGTTGTTACACTTGAGAATGATCTAAAAGATCGGGTCACAGGTTTCCATCCTATATACTGAGTTTATGAAAAGATCAAAGAGATATATTATATAATATAAACAGAATGTAAATAATAATAATAATAATAATAATAGTAGTAGTAGTAGTAGTAGTAGTAGTAGTAGTAACAGTAGTAATAAAAGAAGAAGACGATGAAGAAATTAATGAGAACTTTGAGATGGATGATTAATGTAAGGATTAAACAACGATAAAAATAAATGTCAAGGTTAGAGGATCCACTAATGATACTTCAAACAAGTATAGTATAAACTCTTATTACTCAATTGGAAACCACACATAAAGGAGGTTCCAATCAGATTATAAATTGTTAACATGATTACATTAGTTATCTTATTCGAATAAAGCTAATACTTGTAAATGTTGGCAGGCATTCATGATTATAACTTATGTTAACAACAAATCAAGTTCCTTTCATAGCTCAGGTGTCGGTTATACCATACAGTATGGGCTATGAAAGTGCCAAGTATTTGTTGTACCAAGTGTTATACAACATAAATCTAGATTAACCATTTAACAAGCAAAGTATTAAAAGTGAACAAGATAACAAATATAAAACATGTTAGTATCCAATGTTAAGGTCCATGTTAAGTTTATATTATACTTATTCTTACACCATTAGTGTACCCTTTTCACCTTGACATAATTAACTTAGCTAAACATAATGAAAGAAAGAAATATAAATGAACAAGATAAGAACATAAATGAGAAAGAAGTTAACTAAGTAAAGGAAAGGAAATGAAGTGCATAAACTTGATATTAATGAAAGCAAAACATAAGCAATACAAAGAGAGAAAGCAAGAGCATGATCTTGATCTGGAAACCAAGATGCCTCAATACATGGTAAGTGCCTCCTTTTATAGGCCAAAATTTGGAACTATTGATTTGTTAATTAATTGATGAGTGGGTGGCCACATCTTGACTTGGTGACAATCCTTATCTTCTTTTCTGAATAAGACGTCATTTCTAACATCATAATTTGCCCATAATCCTCATGAATGTTCTAGGAAATTGTCTCAGCTTTCAAAAAAAAAAAAGATGAGGTCATTTGGACTTCTAGAACTCAAGATATGGGCTGAACACTAAATAGTGTCTGGGCTGCAGGACAGCTTCAGACTTCTTCGTTGTTCCTTCAGTTTGGACTTCAAAACGGCCTTTTTAAATCTTGGGCTCCCATGAAAGTTGTAGGCCCTTGTCTTACCTTTCCATCCATATAAAATGGACCTAAATCCGAGATCTAGAGCTCCAGATATGATTCAATTACCGAGCAATGTTCCGGTTTGGACTGCATTGGCATCTCTTTTCTAAGTTTGGCCATCTCTTTGTCCTTTCACTTTCAATACTTAAACTCATCAATCAATCATTTCATTTATGTGATAGGCCTGCATTTAAGATGAGCATTTACCATAAATTAAGGTATCTTATAGTATCAAACTTGTTATTATAAAACATGCTTTAGTTAAGGAGTTATTGATACTTCAAGTGCAAAATGATGATATAAAACCTTGATAAACATGCACTATTAAGTACTAATCACCCCCCCAACCAGCTTATTACTAGTCCCTAGTAATCTAAAGCGTTAAAATAGAGAAACAATTTGCAAGTTTCACAAAGCAAGGCATTCATCATTCAACTTCTATTAATCTATCCAGATAAACAAACTCTCATTAAATTTATATTACTGCTTCATACTTCTTAAACAAGATATTAATAAACCTTCTTTTTATGTGCTCAATATATGAAAACATAGATGATGGGGCTTTTGTTTGGAAGAAAACAATATTATGTTCAAATGTTTAAGGTGAACTTCCTTGGGTTGGGATTATTATTATTATTATTATTTTTTTTTTATATATACACATACAACTTAAAACACAATGTATCTTTAACCCATGTAACGAGTTTTAGGCTAATGACTCCCAGACCAGTTGGTCTTAGGGCATTAGGTGTTGAGACACCCCTACGAGCTTAACAACTCGGGTTGCAGATACTGATACGTAGATAGTGCAATGTTTGATTCCCTTAAGCTTTTCTCCTTAACCCATGTAACAAGCTTTGGGCCAATAGCTCCCAAGTCAGTTGACTTTAGGGTATTAGGTGTTAAAACACCCCTTCGGGCTTAATTGCTTAGGTTAGAGAGGCTACGAAACCAAACTTATCTACGTTTTTATTATCATCAATATTGTCATCATTTTTTTTTATTTGCAAATTATATACTATCTGTTACCCTTAGTTGTTACCTTCAACAAAAGAACATAAATAATGTAATAATCCAATGTGCAACCCACAATCATATGTTAAAGTGTGTGTGTGAAAATGAAGGTTTAATAATACTTGTTAAATGAGTATAGGAGCAGAATTAAATGATAACAATGCGAGAGTTTGTAAACCTGAATATTTCAAGAAGTATTCTAATAGGCCTTGTTATGAATATTGCAAATAACCATTAGAAAATTTTTACTAAGATGCGTTTCAAGAATAATTCCTGTTTACTATGCCATCTTAGTAATAACAGTTTTGCCAAATGGTTTTTTTAAAAACAAAAACAGTTAGTTTTTTTTTTTCAACTACTACCCTCTCCCCCCAACCAAAACGAGACATTGTCCTCAATGTCCTAAGGTAGAAAGATAGAATATAGAAGACATCACCTAAAACAACGAACAATGATAAACCTGAAACACACTTAAACAAATATAAGAAGTAACAAATCAAAATAATATGCTATTAATAAAACCACAAGACACAAGGTTTCACAGATGAAGGCTCAAATCTAATCTAAGCTTTTTACGGCTTTCCTTAGTTGACCAATCTAGGCGACTCATGCAGGGATCAATGATAGGGATGAAAGATTGTAGTTGGTCAATTAATTGTTCAGCAGTAGCAGCAGAGATTATGATTTGTCGTAACGAAGATGTTAGAAATTCCTGTTCCACAGCTTGATCAAGGAAAGACAACAACGTATCATAAAAACCATTAACATTTAACAATGATTATTACTTAAAAGTGCATGTTTATCAAGGTTTTATATCATCATTTTGCACTTGAACTATCAATAACTCTTTAACTAAAACATGTTTTATAATAACAAGTTTGATATTATAAGATACCTTAATTTATGGTAAATGCTCATCTTAAATGCAGGCCTATCACATAAATAAAAGGATTGATTGATGAGTTTAAGTATTGAAAGTGAAAGGACAAACAGATGACCAAACTTAGAAAAGAGATGCCGGTGCAGTCCAAACCGGAACATTGCTCGGTAATGGGATCATATCTGGAGCTCTAGATCTCGGATTTAGGTCCATTTTATATGGATGGAAAGGTAAGACAAAGGCCTACAACTTTCATGAGAAGCCTAAGATTTAAAAAGGCCGTTTTAAGTCCAAATTGAAGGAACAATGAAGGAGTCTGAAGCTCATCAATTAATTAACAAATCAATAGTTCCAAATTTTGGCCTATAAAAGGAGGCACTTACCATGTATTGAGGCATCTTGGTTTCCAGATCAAGATCATGCTCTTGCTTTCTCTCTTTGTATTGCTTATGTTTTGCTTTCATTAATATCAAGTTTATGCACTTCATTTCCTTTCCTTAGTTAACTTCTTTCTCATTTATGTTCTTATCTTGTTCATTTATGTTTCTTTCTTTCATTATGTTTAGCTAAGTTAATTATGTCAACGTGAAAGGGGTACACTAATGGTGTAAGAATAAGTATAATATAAACTTAACATGGACCTTAACGTTGGATACTAACATGTTTTATATTTGTTATCTTGTTCACTTTTAATACTTTGCTTGTTAAATGGTTAATCTAGATTTATGTTGTATAACACTTGGTACAACAAATACTTGGCACTTTCATAGCCCATACTGTATGGTATAACCGACACCTGAGCTATGAAAGGAACTTGATTTGTTGTTAACATAAGTTATAATCATGAATGCCTGCCAACATTTACAAGTATTAGCTTTATTCGAATAAGATAACTAATGTAATCATGTTAACAATTTATAATCTGATTGGAACCTCCTTTATGTGTGGTTTCCAATTGAGTAATAAGAGATTATACTATACTTGTTTGAAGTACCATTAGTGGATCCTCTAAACCTTGACATTTATTTTTATCGTTGTTTAATCCTTACATTAATCTTTCAACTCAAAGTTCTCATTAATTTCTTCCTTCTCTTCTTTATTATTGTTGTTGTTGTTGTTGTTATTAATTATTATTATTATTATTATTATCTGTTCATAAACTCAGTATATAGGCTGGAAACTTGTGACCCGATCTTTTAGATCATTCTCAGGTATAACAACGCCACGTACTAAGTATTATTATTATTATTACTATTACTAGTACTACTATTGTTATTATTATCATTATTATTATTATTATTATTGTTATTGTTATTGTGGAGGTATGCACAACCTTAGGGAAGATCATGACCTCCAAGCCAAGTTTGCATCTTTAGCTAGAAAAGTCGAAGCACTTGAATTGAAAAAGAGTGGTCAATTAAAATCTGTTCAAGACATTGTGTGTCAAATCTGTGAAACCAAGGAACACTCAACAAATGATTGTCCAACTTTGCATTCTTTTAAGGAATGCCTCCATGAACAAGCCCATGCTTTAAACAGTTTCCAAAGACCCAACCATAACCCATTCTCCCAAACGTATAACCCTAGTTGGAGAAATCACCCAAATTTCAGTTAGAAGAGTGATAGCAACAATGCACAAACTTCACAGCCACCGTTTCAAGCACACTATAATTTTCAAAATTCTCATGGATATGCACCTCCTTATGCTCCACCTCCTAGAAGAAATTTTGAGGAAACATTGCATGCATTCATTGAAAAGCAGGAGACAATCAACACTCAACTTGCTCAAAGCATGATAGATTTTAAAGATGCTCTTGAAAAATTAACATCTGCTCTCAGTTTCCAAGAGAAAGGTAAGTTTCCATCTGAACCACAGCAAAATCCAAAAGGGCAATACAATGCAAATGTGAGTAGTTCTGGAAGCCAACACATGGATCAAGTCAAATCAGTCATCACTCTTCGTAGTGGTAAGGTTATTGAAAAACCTATTCTTGAACCTTGTGAGAAAGATGATGAGTCTATCTCTGAGGGTAAGGAATGGGTTGAACCTGAACATTGCAAAGAGAAGGCTGATTCCCCGCCAGCACTTCCATTTCCTCATGGCATGACCAAACAAAGGAAAGTCAATCACAACTCTGAAATCTTTGAAACTTTCAAACAGGTAAGGATCAATATACCTTTGTTGGATGCTATTAAACAGGTTCCTTCCTATGCTAAATTTTTGAAAGATCTGTGCACCGTGAAGAGAAAACTGAATGTGAAAAAGAAAGCTTTTTTAGCCGAACAAGTAAGTGCCATTCTTCAAAACAATAATGCTTTGAAATATAAAGACCCTGGTTGTCCTACAATTTCTTGCTTTATTGGAGAACATAAAATTGAAAGAGCCTTACTTGATCTTGGAGCTAGTGTGAATTTCCATATTTAGTCTTTCAAAGTCTCAATCTAGGTGAGTTAAAACCAACCTCTGTAACTCTTTTACTTGCTGATAGATCTGTAAAAGTGCCTAGAGGAATAGTTGAAGATGTGTTAGTACAAGTCGATAAATTCATTTATCCTGTGGATTTTGTTGTCTTGGATACACAACCTGTTGAAGCATGTAATTCAATTCCTGTCATTTTAGGATGTCCATTTCTTGCCACTTCTAATGCATTGATTAATTGTAGGAATGGACTGATGAAGCTATCATTTGGAACATGACATTGGAGATGAATATTTTCAACATTTACAAGCAACCTGGAGATGATAATGATTTACAGGAAGTGGACTTTATTGAAAAATTAGTTCATGATCAATTTCAAACCACTTTTAGTGAAACTGAGATTGATGAATCTGATGATTTGCAAATGGTCTACTTTCAGGAATCAAAGGCATGTAATTGGAGACCACAAATTGAAGAATTGCCACCACGATCAATTGAGCCCATAAGTGTTCAACCACCAAAACCTGAATTGAAGTCGTTACCATTTAATCTCAAATACTTATTTTTGGGAAAAAATGAAACTTTTCCGGTAATAATCTCTTCCAAACTTAATGCACATCAAGAAGGTAAGTTATTACAGACTCTGAAAATGCACAAAAATGCATTAGGATGGACCATAGCTGACATAAAAGGAATTAGCCCTTTGATTTGCACACACAGGATTTATTTGGAGGAAAATGCTAAACCCTCTAAAGAAATGCAACGAAGGCTTAATCCTAATATGAAAGAAGTAGTGAAAAATGAAGTCATTAAGCTTATAAATAATGGAATCATTTATCCTATTTCTGACAGCAAATGGGTAAGTCCTATACAAGTTGTACCCAAAAAGTCTGGAGTCACTGTGATAACAAATGAGAAAAATGAGTTAATTCCAACTAGGACTGTTACTGGTTGGCGCATGTGCATTGACTATAGGAAACTTAATTCAATGACTAGAAAAGATCCATAAGTTCTGTGGGAAGTTAAAGAGTATTTAACCATAAAGGTAAAACCAATAAGGATTATGTACCAAAGTGAAAGAGAATTGAGGAATGGAAAGATTTCTATGGTGAAAGTATTATGGAAAAGTTCTCAAGTCGAGGAAGAAACTTAGGAAAGAGAATCAAAGATGAAAAAGAAATACCCAAAATTATTTGAGAAACTAGGTATGAAAATTCAAAATTTTGGGGATGAAATTCTCTTAAAGAAGGGGAGAATGTAAACCTCTAGTTAAAAATAAATTTAACCTGGAAATAAAATGGGTTGAATTAATATTTTGAAAAGTAAAATTAAAAAATAAATAAATAAAGTGGTGAGAAAGGTATAAAACTGAATATAAAGGAAATCAAAAAAACATTATGAAGCTCAATTCCTAAAACAACATAATATTAAGGGATAAAATTAAAAAAAAATGGATTGGTGAAGGGTGAAATTGAAAAAACATAACTTAAAAATATAAAAATACTATTCCAATAAATTTTGTAGGTGTGACTGCAGTAATTTAGCCACCCTTTAATGTTTTGTTAATAATGTTCCTCTAAATTAGGATGGTTGGCTGATCAATTAATAAATCATGGAGGACCAAGAGAAACTATTGAATATATCTTATAGATTAGTCTTAGTGTATGCATATTGTTTCCAAATCAGGTACAATTATAGTAACCATCATGAATTTTGAATGATGTTTGAACTGCTTTATGTACATTGTTGCTATCCAATTTTTGATCTATGTTTTAATAAATTTTCAGAAAAATTCAAAAATAGAGAAAAACATCGAAAATCCAAAAAAATACTTTTTTAATATATTTGTATCGTTTTTAGCATTTTCAGCGTCGTCTAAAAAGCATTTAAATTTTTAAGGGTCTTTCGAACGCGTTCGACTTTTCATGCGTCATTTTTTAAATCATTGATTTTCCTCATTGAGTTGACGTTGATATTGCTCGTTTTAAAAAAATCAAGAAAAATCAAATTTACAAAAAGAAAGAAGTTGAGGGACCAAGTTTGGAAACCTAGCAATATTTTTACCTATAAATATTGGTCTTCAACTCACAAAAAAGAAGGGGGACAATTTTAAAACATCAAAAAAATACAAAAAAAGAAAACCCTAAACCCTAAAAAACCCAAACACAGCCGACCCCCACGCCGGGCCTTTGATTTTTCCACACCAGTAAAAGAGCAGCCCCCGGCTTGAATTTCCTCTCCCCCCGGCTTGAATTTTTTCTCCCCCATTTCCAGACCATCCCCATCTTCAACCTTAGCCACTCCCCACAGTGATCTTCACTAACCAAAAAACCCCATCACCTTCTCCAGCAGCCTTCCTTCTCCCTCCCTCTAATCTGCCCCCACCAAAGACCAACCCCGAAACAGCTGTTAATTCAGCCTTACAGAGAGGCGTCCCAATCCCCTTCCCCTGGTTTTGATTTTGTTCTTCCAAGCCGCCGTTCACCAGAGATTTCCTCCCTCACAGACCCGACGACTCCTAGCTTCTCTTCAATCGACCACAAACAAGCGATTGCCTTCTCAGCCACCGTGAACAGCCGCCTCCAGCAACAGCTTTTCTCCAGCCTCGCGCCCACAGGTGTCGTCCCTTCCTCATTCGCCAGCACTGCCATCATTGGAGATCCAGTAGCTTACAGATCTACTATCCGTCCATTCCCTCATCGCCGACCACTTCAACAGTCGTAAACTGCAGCTGAGACACACGGCGCCCATAGACCCATTGCCAGAACTGCCTAGCAAAGCCACCGAAGCCGGCCATCACTTGATCTGCAACCAACAAAGAAGAAACGAACCAAAAGGAAGACAGAAAACAGAAGTGAAACAAAAGGAAATAAAAACTAAAATAGAATGTTGTGTGTGTTTCTCTTCTTGTTCCACAGGTCACAGACGGTTTAGGAAGACAAAAGGAGAAACCGTTCGTGATCCACTGCATCCAAGTTCTTTCCCTGTGGTGGCGCGTGGGTTCACGCGCTGTCAGTGGCGATGGTGCGTGGAACAACGCGCCACCACTGTCCTGCTGTCCATGAGTTTTCACAGCACTGTTCCCAGCAATTCCAGGATGTTTTGGGGGGCTATTTTGTAATTTTAAATTGTTTGATGTAATTTTTTTTGTTTAGTATTGCATTTTTATTATTTGTATTGTGGATGTAACAAAAAAAAAAGAAAAAAAGAAAAGAAATATAGTGAAAGGGTATGTGTGTGTTTGTATTTGTTTTATGGATGTTTCTTTTTATTTATGATGAAATTGCAAAGATTAAAGAAAAATTTAATATTTTGATTGGATCACGGTCAAGAATTATTAACTTATACGTAAGTTGTATTTTTAATATCCGATGAAAAGATAAAATTTGAAAACTTCTTTAACACGTAAAGATCACGAAACAGCTTACCTCAGGTAGGGTGCGTTAAGGGTGCTAATACCTTCCCTAACCACAATCAGTCCCTTACCCGCGAATCTCTAACAAGACCAGCACATTCTGTTTCCTAGTAGCCTTCAATAAATTACTAGGTGACGACTCCCAACGAACCAATCAAAGCAACGCATAATGATAAAAATCGCTAGCCGATGCCGCGGGGATTTTCTGACGTGCAACAGAATGGCGACTCCGCTGGGGAAGGTACTATTTTTGACATTATTGGACTAAGCTTTGTGTATTTGACGTGTTTAAGTTTTTGCATTTTTATTTTTTTTGTTAATATTTTTTTCCATGCATTTTATAAAATTGTCTCATGCATCACCTGTATTTATTTTTGAAAGCACACCCAAGCTTCTAGGTTAGGTAGGGAACTGATTAGTACTTAAAAGTGCATGTTTATCAAGGTTTTATATCATCATTTTGCACTTGAAGTATCAATAACTCCTTAACTAAAGCATGTTTTATAATAACAAGTTTGATACTATAAGATACCTTAATTTATGGTAAATGCTCATCTTAAATGCAGGCCTATCACATAAATAAAAGGATTGATTGATGAGTTTAAGTATTGAAAGTGAAAGGACAAAGAGATGGCCAGACTTAGAAAAGAGATGCCGGTGCAGTCCAAACCGGAACATTGCTCGGTAATTGGATCATATCTGGAGCTCTAGATCTCGGATTTAGGTCCATTTTATATGGATGGAAAGGTAAGACAAAGGCCTACAACGTTCATGAGGAGCCCAAGATTTAAAAAGGCCGTTTTGAAGTCCAAACTGAAGGAACAACGAAGAAGTCCGAAGCTGTCCTGCAGCCCAGACACTATTTAGTGTTCAACCCATATCTTGAGTTCTAGAAGTCCAAATGACCTCATCTTTTTTTTGTTGGAAAGCTGAGAAACTTTCCTAGAACATTCCTGAGGATTTTGGGCAAATTATGATGTTAGCAATGACGTCTTGTTCAGACAAGAAGATAAGGATTGTCACCAAGTCAAGATGTGGCCACCCACTCATCAATTAATTAACAAATCAATAGTTCCAAATTTTGGCCTATAAAAGGAGGCACTTACCATGTATTGAGGCATATTGGTTTGCAGATCAAGATCATGCTCTTGCTTTCTCTCTTTGTATTGTTTATGTTTTGCTTTCATTAATATCAAGTTTATGCACTTCATTTCCTTTCCTTTACTTAGTTAACTTCTTTCTCATTTATGTTCTTATCTTGTTCATCTATGTTTCTTTCTTTCATTATGTTTAGCTAAGTTAATTATGTCAAGGTGAAAAGGGTACACTAATGGTGTAAGAATAAGTATAATATAAACTTAACATGGACCTTAACGTTGGATACTAACATGTTTTATATTTGTTATCTTGTTCACTTTTAATACTTTGCTTGTTAAATGGTTAATCTAGATTTATGTTGTATAACACTTGGTACAACAAATACTTGGTACTTTCATAGCCCATACTGTATGGTATAACTGACACCTGAGCTATGAAAGGAACTTGATTTGTTGTTAACATAAGTTATAATCATGAATGCCTGCCAACATTTACAAGTATTAGGTTTATTCGAATAAGATAACTAATGTAATCATGTTAACAATTTATAATCTGATTGGAACCTCCTTTATGTGTGGTTTCCAATTGAGTAATAAGAGTTTATACTATACTTGTTTGAAGTACCATTAGTGGATCCTCTAACCTTGACATTTATTTTTATCGTTGTTTAATCCTTACATTAATCTTTCAACTCAAAGTTCTCATTAATTTCTTCCTTCTCTTCTTTATTATTGTTGTTGTTATTGTTATTATTATTATTATTATTATTATTATTTGTTCATAAACTCAGTATATAGGCTGGAAACCTGTGACCCGATCTTTTAGATCATTCTCAGGTATAACAACGCCACGTACTGAGTATTATTATTATTATTACTATTACTAGTACTACTATTGTTATTATTATTGTTATTATTATATTTATTGTTGTGTTGTTTTTATAATTTATACAATTAACCTCTCTGTGGTTCGACTCCGGTCTTACCAGGTTATTTATTACTTCGACACTCCTGCACTTGGGAAAAGTCATCAAGCTTTTGGTCGTGTCAAGTTTTTGGCGCCGTTGCCGGGGAGGTAAATTCTTGTATAAATTATAATATTTAATTTATTTTCTCTTTTCACTTTTCATTTTATCTAACTTTTGTTTTCTTTGTTTTGTTTCTTTTTCTTCTATTGTCTTTTCTTCCTTTTATTCTCTTTCTACACGTGCATGCGAGTTTGGTCACGTACATTAAGTGGTCGACTTTGTAGGGTATCCTCATCATTTTCAGAAAATATGGCCGAAGAAGATAATCAATCGCTTCATAATGAGAATAATGAGAATAACCGTATGAGAACACTTAGAGACCACATGAATCCCACAAGAACAAGTGCACCCTCATGCATAGTTTTCCCTCCTGATGCATCTCATTTTAATTTTAAGCTAGGCATTATTCAACTCCTACCTTCTTTTCATGGTTTAGACCTAGAAAATCCATACTTGCATTTAAGGGAATTTGAGGAGGTTTGTAATACCTATAATGACTCAAATTGTAGCATGAACACCATTCGATTAAAGCTTTTTCCTTTTTCATTAAAAGATAAAGCTAAAACATGGCTACAAAATTTGAGACCAGGATCTATTCGTGCTTGGGATGAAATGCAACAACAATTTTTAAAGAAGTTTTTTCCGTCTTACAGAACAAACTCTTTCAAAAGACAAATTATCACTTTCACTCAAAAACCAGGAGAAACATTTTACCAATGTTGGGATAGGTATCGAGATTTGCTTAATACTTGCCCACATCATGGTTTTGAAACATGGAGATTGGTTTCACATTTTTATGAAGGTTTAACACCTAGAGATAGGCAAATGGTTGAATTGATGTGCAATGGAACTTTCGAAGATAAAGACCCTAATGAAGCAATGGAGTACCTAGACTTGCTAGCCGAAAATGCTCAAAATTGGGACACCACAGGTACTTATGAGGCACCAAGTAAAACTCAACCCCATACATCTAGTGGAGGTATGCACAACCTTAGGGAAGATCATGACCTCCAAGCCAGGTTTGCATCTTTAGCTAGAAAAGTCGAGGCACTAGAATTGAAAAAGAGTGGTCAATTAAAATCTGTTCAAGACATTGTGTGTCAAATATGTGAAACCAAGGAACACTCAACAAATGATTGTCCAACTTTGCCTTCTTTTAAGGAATGCCTCCATGAACAAGCCCATGCTTTAAACAGTTTCCAAAGACCCAACCATAACCCATACTCACAAACGTACAACCCTGGTTGGAGAAATCACCCAAATTTCAGTTGGAAGAGTGATAGAAACAATGCACAAACTTCACAGCCACCGTTTCAAGCACATCATAATTTTCAAAATTCTCATGGATATGCACCTCCTTATGCTCCACCTCCTAGAAGAAATTTTAAGGAAACATTGCATGCATTCATTGAAAAGCAGGAGACAATCAACACTCAACTTGCTCAAAGCATGACAGATTTTAAAGATGCTCTTGCAAAATTAACATCTGCTCTCAGTTTCCAAGAGAAAGGTAAGTTTCCATCTCAACCACAGCAAAATCCAAATGGGCAATACAATGTAAATGCGAGTAGTTTTGGAAGCCAACACATGGATCAAGTCAAATCAGTCATCACTCTTTGTAGTGGTAAGGTTATTGAAAAACCCATTCTTGAACCTTGTGAGAAAGATGATGAGTCTATCTCTGAGGGTAAGGAATGGGTTGAACCTGAACATTGCAAAGAGAAGGCTGATTCCCCGCCAACACTTCCATTTCCTCATGGCATGACCAAACAAAGGAAAGTCAATCACAACTCTGAAATCTTTGAAATTTTCAAACAGGTAAGGATCAATATACCTTTGTTGGATGCTATTAAACAGGTTCCTTCCTATGCTAAATTTTTGAAAGATTTGTGCACTGTGAAGAGAAAACTGAATGAGAAAAAGAAAGCCTTTTTAGCCGAACAAGTAAGTGTCATTCTTCAGAACAATAATGCTTTGAAATATAAAGACCCTGGTTGTCCTACAATTTCTTGCTTTATTGGAGAACATAAAATTGAAAGAGCCTTACTTGATCTTGGAGCTAGTGTGAATTTACTTCCATATTCAGTCTTTCAAAGTCTCAATCTAGGTGAGTTAAAACCAACCTTTGTAACTCTTTTACTTGCCGATAGATCTGTAAAAGTGCCTAGAGGAATAGTTGAGGATGTGTTAGTACAAGTTGATAAATTCATTTATCCTGTGGATTTTGTTGTCTTGGATACACAACCTGCTGAAGCATGTAATTCAATTCCTGTCATTTTAGGACGTCCATTTCTTGCCACTTCTAATGCATTGATTAATTGTAGGAATGGACTGATGAAGCTATCATTTGGAAACATGACATTGGAGATGAATATTTTCAACATTTACAAGCAACCTGGAGATGATAATGATTTACAGGAAGTGGACTTTATTGAAAAATTAGTTCATGATCAATTTCAAACCACTTTTAGTGAAACTGAGATTGATGAATCTGATGATTTGCAAATGGTCTACTTTCAGGAATCAAAGGCATGCAATTGGAGACCACAAATTGAAGAATTGCCACCACGATCAATTGAGCCCATACCCTCAAGTGTTCAACCACCAAAACCTGAATTGAAGCCGTTACCATTTAATCTCAAATACTCATTTTTGGGAGAAAATGAAACTTTTCCGGTAATAATCTCTTCCAAACTTAATGCACATCAAGAAGGTAAGTTATTACAGACTCTGAAAATGCACAAAAATGCATTAGGATGGAACATAGCTGACATAAAAGGAATTAGCCCTTTGATTTGCACACACAAGATTTATTTGGAGGAAAATGCTAAACCCTCTAGAGAAATGCAACGAAGGCTTAATCCTAATATGAAAGAAGTAGTGAAAAATGAAGTCATTAAGCTTCTAGATAATGGAATCATTTATCCTATTTCTGACAGCAAATGGGTAAGTCCTACCCAAGTTGTACCCAAAAAGTCTGGAGTCACTGTGATAACGAATGAGAAAAATGAGTTAATTCCAACTAGGACTGTTACTGGCTGGCGCATGTGCATTGACTATAGGAAACTTAATTCAATGACTAGAAAAGATCATTTCCCTTTACCTTTCATAGACCAAATCCTAGAAAGAGTTGCAGGTCATGAATTTTATTGTTTCCTAGATGGCTATTCAGGTTACAATCAAATTGAAATTGCATTGGAAGATTAAGAGAAGACTACTTTCACATGTCCATTTGGTACTTTTGCATATCGAAGGATGCCTTTTGGGTTATGTAATGCACCAGCCACGTTTCAAAGATGCATGCTTAGCATATTCAGTGATATGGTTGAACGTTTTCTTGAAATTTTTATGGATGATTTTTCTGTTTTTGGTGATTCATTTGATGATTGTTTGACTAACTTAGAAAAGGTTTTGAGCAGGTGTGAAGAGAAGAATCTTGTATTGAATTGGGAAAAATGTCACTTTTATGGTAACAAACGGCATTGTACTTGGTCACATTGTTTCATCGAAAGGAATTGAGGTTGACAAATCTAAAATCGAGTTAATTGCCAACTTACCAACACCAAAATCTGTTAAAGATGTTAGATCATTCTTAGGACATGCTGGTTTTTACAGAAGGTTCATCAAAGATTTTAGTGTAATATCTAAGCCCTTGAGTAACCTTCTAACAAAGGATAATATTTTTGAATGGACTGAACATTGTGAAGAAGCCTTTGTTAAACTTAAAAACTTGCTTACTTCTGCTCCTGTCATTCAACCTCCTGATTGGTCATTACCTTTTGAAATAATGTGTGACGCTAGTGATTATGCCGTGGGTGCTGTCTTGGGACAAAGAAAAGATAAGAAACCTTATGTGATTTACTATGCAAGTAAAACTTTAAATAGTGCTCAAATGAATTACACCACCACTGAAAAAGAATTACTTGCAGTAGTATTTGCTTGTGATAAATTCATATCTTATATTGTTGGCTCACCTGTTGTTGTTTTTAGTGATCATGCAGCATTGAAATATCTTCTTTCTAAGAAAGATTCTAAGGCTAGATTGGTGTGGTGGATTTTGTTACTTCAAGAATTTGATATCATAATCAAAGACAAGAAAGGCACCGAAAATGTTGTTGCATATCATTTGTCAAGATTGACAACAGATTCGAAATCTGACATCACACCAATCGATGACTACTTTCTTGATGAATCTTTATTTTTCGTTTCTACGATGTCTTGGTTTGCTAATATTGTTAATTTTCTTGTTTCAGGACAATTGCCAGCTCATTGGAGTACCCAAGACAAAAGAAAGTTCTTGAACGAAGTGAAGAACTTTTATTGGGATGACCCTTATTTATTCAAATATTGTCCTGATCAAATATTTCGAAGATGCATTCCTGACAATGAGGTAAGTAGTGTCATTAAATTTTGTCATTCTGAGGCATATGGGGGTCATTTCTCATCAAGAAAGACAACTGCAAAAATCTTACAAAGTGGATTTTATTGGCCCACCATGTTCAAAGACTCACATGCATTCTGCAAGACTTGTGAAAATTGTCAAAAATTGGGATCTATTTCAAAACATCACATGATGCCTTTAAATCCTATTCTTGTCATTGAGATCTTTGATTGTTGGGGTATAGATTTCATGGGTCCATTTCCTCCATCATTTGGTTTCGTGTACATATTAGTCGCAGTAGATTATGTTTCAAAATGGATAGAGGCAATTCCAAGTCGAAACAATGATCACAAAACAGTGATAAAGTTTTTGAAAGACAATATTTTGAGTCGATTTGGAATTCCTCGAGCCATAATAAGTGATGGTGGAACACATTTCTGCAACAAGCCATTTGCTTCTTTAATGAAGAAATATGGAATCACACACAAAGTTGCCACCCCTTATCACCCTCAGACAAGTGGACAAGTAGAGCTTGCTAATAGGGAGATCAAACAGATCTTGGAGAAAACGGTGAACCCTAATCGGAAAGACTGGTCTTTAAGACTTAATGATGCACTTTGGGCTTATCGAACTACATATAAAACATCATTAGGTATGTCACCTTATAGACTAGTCTATGGAAAACCTTGTCACTTGCCTGTGGAAATTGAACATAAAGCTTATTGGGCTATTAAAGCTTTCAATTCAAACATTGATGATGCTAGTCAGCTGCGAAAATTGCAAATAAATGAGCTTGAGGAAATTAGAAATGATGCATATGACAATTCAAGAATTCATAAAGCAAGAATCAAAGAGTTTCATGACAAGAAAATACTGAGAAAAACATTCAATGTTGGTCAAAAAGTCTTGCTTTATAATTCTCGACTCCATTTATTTTCTGGAAAACTAAGATCAAGATGGAGCGGTCCTTTTATTGTGAAACATGTGTATCCATATGGGGCCTGTGATATCGAGAATCCAAAGAATGGCAATGTTTTCAAGGTAAATGGGCATCGGTTGAAAGTTTATTTTGATAATTTTTCAGTTGAAAATGACTCTACTGAATTGAGTGATCCTGTATATAAAGATTGATTCTTTTTCTCACATTGTTTTGTGTTTGTTTTGGTGTATCTTTTGTTTTGCTAGTTTCTCTCACCCTAGTCAAATGGTGGATAACGGTACTCTGTGACTCTTAAGTCAGTTCTTTCAGTTTCCCATGATAACTGATATCTGTGTATATAATTGTACAATTCTCTGCTCTTTCTTCTTTCTTTGAATCTCCCATCCAATTCTCATTTGAAGATGGACACCACTCTTGAAAAATTGAAAAAGTATTTTCCCGCTCTGCCTCAGAATGCGATTACAAAAATTTACCGTGCTAGGTGTGAAAGATTGAGGTTGTTAATGAACCATGGAATTCCTGAAGATATTCGTTGGCTGATTGAAGCAAAGGTCCGATTATCAGGTGAGTCCTCCAATTCTTTCATTTCACACATGCCTGGAACAGGTAAAAGCACTTTTGCAAAGAAACGTCGTGCAAAACGACTGAAAGTCTGTCACAGATGTGCCAGATGGACTTGTAATGCGACATGTCGTTCTTTAGGAATGGTATCTGTAAACCGTGAAGATAAAATACAATTCATTAAGGATGGCCTGAGTAAGGGGTCTTTAGATAATCTTTTATTGACCCTTGAGACGCATCCTAGTGGAGATGTGCATGATCGACTTAGTCTTGGGAATCTGACTAAAAAAGACCCTGTTTGCCAGTTTTTAAGAAAACTGGATGGGAAGCCTATCCCCGACCCATAGAGGGCCTTTAAGCCATTCTTGGACGTAAAACCAAGGGAAGATGTGAGCCACAATCACAACTACCTGTACATACATGCTTTGTCAAAATAAATAAATACAGAGAGAGAGAGTGTGAGACTACAGCTGGCCTACATGTAGGTGGTATGATTGCATTTTCACTTTTTCATCTATAAATTCTTCTCTTCCTTCCCTTCATTTCTACTCATCCCATACATTCATCAAATATAGAAGTGTGTAGAAATGGCAGGTTCCTCAAGTCATCACATAAAAAATATTTGTGTTTTCGGTGGATCCAGTCCTGGGAAAGAAAAAGAGTTTTTAGAATCAGCAAATCATCTTGGTCAGGTACTAGCTGAGAGAAAGATTTATTTAGTGTATGGGGGAGGCAGCCTTGGGTTAATGGGAGGTGTTTCAATGGCTGCATTTTTAGGAGGCAGTCAAGTTTTGGGGGTTGTCCCCAAAGCTTTAGCAAATGGGGACATCATTGGAAAAACAATTGGAGAGGAACTACAGGTCGCAACAATGTCTGACCGACTGAATACCATGTTTAACCATGCTGATGCCTTCATTGCCTTACCAGGTGGTCTGGGCACATTGGAAGAGATCTTTCATATTTCATCTTGGGCCCAACTGCACATTCACCATAAACCTATAGGTTTGTTAAATGTTAATGGTTTTTATGATAAGTTGCTATCTTTCCTTGATCAAGCTGTGGAACAGGAATTTCTAACATCTTCGGCACGACAAATCATAATCTCTGCTGCTACTGCTGAACAATTGATTGACCAACTACAATCTTTCATCCCTGTCATTGATCCTTGCATGAGTCGCCTAGATTGGTCAGCTAAGGAAAGCCGTAAAAATCTTAGATTAGATTTGAGCCTTCATCTGTGAAACCTTGTGTCTTTTGTGTTATTAATAGCATATTATTTTGTTTTGTTACTTCTTATATTTGTTTAAGTGTGTTTCAGGTTTGTCATTGTTTGCTGTTTCAGGTGATGTCTTCTATACTCTATCTTTCTACCTTAGGACATTGAGGACAATGTCTCGTTTTGGTTAGGGGGAGAGGGTAGTAGTTTAAAAAAAAAAAAAAAAAAAACTAACCAACTAAACTGTTGTTGTTTTTAAAAACCATTTGGCAAAACTTTTATTACTAGGATGGCAGAGTAAAGAGGAATTATTCTTGAGACGCATCGTAGTAAAAATTTTCTAATGGTTATTTGCAATATTCATAACAAGGCCTATTTAGAATACTTCTTGAAATATTCAGGTTTACAAACTCTCGCATTGTTATCACTTGATTCTGCTCATATACTCATTTAACAAGTATTATTAAACCTTCATTTTCACACACACACTTTAACATATGATTGTGGGTTGCACATTGGATTATTACATTATTTATGTTCTTTTGTTGAAGGTAACAACTAAGGGTAAGGGTTAGTATATAATTTGCAAAAAAAAAACAAAAAAAAAAGATGATAATATTGATGATAAGTTTGGTTTCGTAGCCTCCTTAACCTAAGCAATTAAGCCCGAAGGGGTGTTTTAACACCTAATACCCTAAAGTCAACTGACTTGGGAGTTATTGGCCCAAAGCTTGTTACATGGGTTAAGGAGAAAAGCTTAAGGGAATCAAACATTGCACTATCTACGTATCAGTATCTGCAACCCGAGTTGTTAAGCTCGTAGGGGTGTCTCAACACCTAATGCCCTAAGACCAACTGGTCTGGGAGTCATTAGCCTAAAAACTCGTTACATGGGTTAAAGATACATTATATTTTAAGTTGTATGTGTATATAAATAAAATTAAAAAAAAAAGAGAAAAAAAAAAGAAGAGAAAAAAAAAGAGTAATAATAATAATAATCCCAACCCAAGGAAGTTCACCTTAAACATTTGAACATAATATTGTTTTCTTCCAGCAAAAGCCCCATCATCTATGTTTTCATATATTGAGCACATAAAAAGAAGGTTTATTAATATCTTGTTTAAGAAGTATGAAGCAGTAATATAAATTTAGTGAGAGTTTGTTTATCTGGATAGATTAATAGAAGTTGAATGATGAATACCTTGCTTTGTGATACTTGCAAATTGTTTCTCTATTTTAACGCTTTAGATTACTAGGGACTAGTAATAAGCTGGTTGGGGGGTGTGATTAGTACTTAAAAGTGCATGTTTATCAAGGTTTTATATCATCATTTTGCACTTGAAGTATCAATAACTCCTTAACTAAAGCATGTTTTATAATAACAAGTTTTGATACTATAAGATACCTTAATTTATGGTAAATGCTCATCTTAAATGCAGGCCTATCACATAAATAAAAGGATTGATTGATGAGTTTAAGTATTGAAAGTGAAAGGACAAAGAGATGGCCAGACTTAGAAAAGAGATGCCGGTGCAGTCCAAACCGGAACATTGCTCGGTAATTGGATCATATCTGGAGCTCTAGATCTCGGATTTAGGTCCATTTTATATGGATGGAAAGGTAAGACAAAGGCCTACAACGTTCATGAGGAGCCCAAGATTTAAAAAGGCCGTTTTGAAGTCCAAACTGAAGGAACAACGAAGAAGTCCGAAGCTGTCCTGCAGCCCAGACACTATTTAGTGTTCAACCCATATCTTGAGTTCTAGAAGTCCAAATGACCTCATCTTTTTTTTGTTGGAAAGCTGAGAAACTTTCCTAGAACATTCCTGAGGATTTTGGGCAAATTATGATGTTAGCAATGACGTCTTGTTCAGACAAGAAGATAAGGATTGTCACCAAGTCAAGATGTGGCCACCCACTCATCAATTAATTAACAAATCAATAGTTCCAAATTTTGGCCTATAAAAGGAGGCACTTACCATGTATTGAGGCATCTTGGTTTGCAGATCAAGATCATGCTCTTGCTTTCTCTCTTTGTATTGTTTATGTTTTGCTTTCATTAATATCAAGTTTATGCACTTCATTTCCTTTCCTTTACTTAGTTAACTTCTTTTTCATTTATGTTCTTATCTTGTTCATCTATGTTTCTTTCTTTCATTATGTTTAGCTAAGTTAATTATGTCAAGGTGAAAAGGGTACACTAATGGTGTAAGAATAAGTATAATATAAACTTAACATGGACCTTAACGTTGGATACTAACATGTTTTATATTTGTTATCTTGTTCACTTTTAATACTTTGCTTGTTAAATGGTTAATCTAGATTTATGTTGTATAACACTTGGTACAACAAATACTTGGCACTTTCATAGCCCATACTGTATGGTATAACCGACACCTGAGCTATGAAAGGAACTTGATTTGTTGTTAACATAAGTTATAATCATGAATGCCTGCCAACATTTACAAGTATTAGGTTTATTCGAATAAGATAACTAATGTAATCATGTTAACAATTTATAATCTGATTGGAACCTCCTTTATGTGTGGTTTCCAATTGAGTAATAAGAGTTTATACTATACTTGTTTGAAGTACCATTAGTGGATCCTCTAACCTTGACATTTATTTTTATCGTTGTTTAATCCTTACATTAATCTTTCAACTCAAAGTTCTCATTAATTTCTTCCTTCTCTTCTTTATTATTGTTGTTGTTATTGTTATTATTATTATTATTATTATTATTATTATCTGTTCATAAACTCAGTATATAGGCTGGAAACCTGTGACCCGATCTTTTAGATCATTCTCAGGTATAACAACGCCACGTACTGAGTATTATTATTATTATTACTATTACTAGTACTACTATTGTTATTATTATTGTTATTGTTATTGTTGTGTTGTTATTTATAATTTATACAATTAACCTCTCTGTGGTTCGACCCCGGTCTTACCGGGTTATTTATTACTTCGACACTCCTGCACTTGGGAAAAGACATCAAGCTTTTGGTCGTGTCAGGAACTAACGATCTGCCCTAAGACTATTGGTCAGAGTTTAGATGCGTGAAACACCCAACTCATATCTGAGTGCCTGCTTGGTAATGGTGGGTATACGTGCCTTAACTATTTCTTGCAACGCCCCCATACTGTTTTTACGAAGAACATCACTGGACAAATATGAGACCCTTTTGAGACCAAATAGAAAACCTACCCATGTTCACATAATGAATAGAAGTTGTCCTTATGATGTATGTTCTATCGTTATTTGCATAAGGACAAACCCTTCTTGAAGCATCTTGAACTCAAGACTTATGGGTGATATATTGGCCGTCACTTCGAAAATTTTCATTATAGAGTTTGGGCAAAAATCACGATTCTTGTTCCATCATACAAGAGTTACGACCATATTGTCACCCCTCGAAGGGCGAGTTCATCATATAGATTACATGTTCATATATTTGTCATGCATGCACCGGAATGAAAAGAAGGTCCCCTGCGAGTCTATAACACCCGGCTTTGAACAGAAAAAACACAGAAGATGAAGAGTGTGCTCGTCGTAATGTCTATTTTTAAGAAGAGTTGGAGTTTCTGAAGACAAGTGTGACTCGCCGCTAGCTTACTTGAGCAACTACTGAAAAATAACTCTAGTGAAGTTTCCTTCCAATTTGACCGTTCATCTTTGTTCAAAACCCAACAACGACTCACCTTAAGAAATTGGGGGCAAACATGGTTAAGAGCCTCGACACAATCATGTATTTCTGCAAAAGCTTTGGTGAGAAGGCTGACTGAAGGGGAATTGCACCACCGGTGCATAATGGAGCCTATTCTTGTTCTGCAAAAAAAAAAAACCTCTGTTTGATCATGCCTGCAAAACTTCTTGATTTTTGTTTCAACTTGTTCCAGTTTTTTTTGGTAACTTGGCTTAAAATTCCACAACACTTTCCTTGTCAAATGAGCCTTTATTGTTAATAAGATCATGTGCTTATAACATACCTTCATTTTTGTTGTTGTTTTATGCAAATAACACATTGAACATAACCGTTAAGCATGAAACCATCACACCAAGAATCTTTGGGTGTGTTTCCCTTTTCTTCCAAAACTATGCATGATCGCACATGTTCACAAGGATTTTTAGGAATTCAAAGTTTAGTACAAAAACAGAAATCATGTTGATGTTTGTCCAAAACAAACGAGTTCTGAAAATTCAGGTGATTCCTTAGAAAGGTAACCATACACCTTAAAAAAAAAAAAAAAAAAACGAACCCATGAAGTGACTCTAAAAGTTGAGTTTTATTTGAATGAATAATGAGAAATCACATTGTATACTCGCATGAAAGCAAGGCTTACCGATCATAAATGCATGAGTTTGAAATGAAGAAAGGCCATCTTTAATAATCTTTTCACGAGGTTAAATATATCATTTGCAATCCCTTTTTGAGCCTAATGTTTTTCTTGAGATAAATAACCTTGGCTAGGATCACACCACACACTAGGGGCAAGTGCGATGACATAGAGAAAACCTCAATGATCGAAAATGCCCAAGCAATACTAGGGGACATAAAAGAAAATTCTTAATCATCAAAGGTGCCCAAACAAAGCTAGGGGGCATGAAGAAAAATTCAAAGGATCCAAAAGTTTTGAGCATAAAAAAGAAAAGAAAAAATAATAATATGATGATGCTCAAAACCATATGAAGAAAACAAAAGCAAAGAGAAAGAGCTCGAGCCCATCACTAGGGGGCACAATAGACAATTTTCTAAAGACATTTAAATGATAAAAGGTCAAGAAACAAGCACAAGTAATCCTTAGTTTTGAAATCCCTTAAACACCTTTTGAGCCTACAAATATCATTTTCTTCATAACCAAGAGCCCAAGCCTATATTACGTGCCTAATCAAGCCCTTTCTGATCAAAGGCAAGCAATCTGGATCGGTAGGCAATGCTTTCTTATGTGAACTAAATCATTAATCATGCAAATAAAATGATGCTTTCAAGACTGGATCTTTGAAACTCTCATATTAAATCTTGAATCATTTTGACCAGCCAAATGTCACTTCATATTTTTCACCAAAAGCCAAAACATAAACTTTTCATCACTTCTGATAACCTCTCCATAGGAAGCACTTGAATATCTTCAGAATGAGTTTGCTTTGAATTGATATCAAAATAATTTCTATGTTTGGAATAGCTTTGAAATTCCAAAAATTCTGCATGAAAACAACTCCTTGTCAAACCTTCCTTCACATAGCCTTATCCTTAAACCCGAATTGAACACTTGGGGTCATGATCAAGCTAGGGGGCAATAAAAAAATATGATAGGGTTGGCTCCATGATTCCCATTCTAAGAAAATGTCGAGCAAAATTAGCAACCCTTAAGATAAAGGGGTGGAGGACAAAGAAGTATGATGATATCAAGTCTTTCCTAGATGTCAAAATCACAAGAGATGACTCGAGTAAGCAAGAGCGAAAAAGCCATCGAAGTTCACTACCAACACTCCAACTTTTGAGAAAAGAAAGACACCATGAAGAAATGGGGACCTATATTTTTCAGGTAAGTATACATGTATATTGACCATAATGTATTGCTTTCAACATTGTCAGATCGGTGTTTCATCATCACCATTTGGGTAGTGCGTTTTCTAACCCTACCTCATTCCGAGTGCGTCTTTGAGCTGCCATCATTCGAGCAGTGCGTTTTCTAACCCTACCTCATTTTGAGTACGTCTTTGAGCCCTCACATCTTGGGTAGTGCGTTTTCTAACCCTACCTCATTTCAAGTGCGCCGTTGAGCCCTCACTTCTCGGGTAGTGCGTTTTCTAACCCTACCTCATTTCGAGTGCGCCTTTGAGCCCTCGCCAACATTTTTTCTGGGTAGGTCACCCATTACAACGCGACCCATTCTCCATCTTTCTTTTTTTATCGGGTAGGTCACCCATTACAATGAGACCATTCTTTCACCTAGGTAGGTCACCCATTACAATGAGACCGCTCTTTCCTTTTTCTTGGGTAGGTCACCCATTACAATGAGACCAACATTTTTCTGGGTAGGTCACCCATTACAACACGACCCATTCTCCATCTTTTTTTTTTTTTTTATCTGGGTAGGTCACCCATTACAATGAAATCATTCTTTCACCTGGGTAGGTCACCCATTACAATGAGACCGCTCTTTTCTTTTTCTTGGGTAGGTCACCCATTACAATGAGACCAATATTTTTCTGGGTAGGTCACTCATTACAACGCAACCAATTCTCCATATTTTTTTACCTGGGTAGGTCACCCATTACAATGAGACCACTCTTTCCTTTTCTTTTTTTTTTCTCTGGGTAGGTTACCCATTACAATAAGACCGCACTTCACATTCTTTCCATCTGAGTAGGTCACCCATCATAATGAGACCGTTTTTCACATTTTTTCCATCTAGGTAGGTCACTCATTATAATGAGACAACACTTCACATTCTTTCCATCTGAGTAGGTCACCCATCATAATGAGACTCTTTTTCACATTTTTTCCATCTGGGTAGGTCACCCATTACAATAAGACCGCACTTCACATTCTTTCCATCTAGGTAGGTCACCCATCACAATGAGACCGCTTTTCATATTCTTTCCACATAGATAGGTCACCCATTACAATAGACCATTTTTTACACATTTTTTGGTTTTTGTTTAATGAGGTCACCAGATGGGATCTCATGTAGCTTTGGTTAAAGGGAATCGCCAGATGGGATTTCAAGTTAACCGAGTTACACATATTTTTTTTGTTATTTTTGGTTTAATGAGGTCGCCAGATGGGATCTCGTAGCTTTGGTTAAAGGGAATCGCCAAATGGGATTTCAGGTTGACCGAGCTACACGCAGTTTTTTTAGTTCCAGTTGGTCGCCAGATGGGATCTTAGGTGGCTTTAGTTAAAGGGAATCACCAAATGGGATTTCAGGTTATCCGAGCTACACGCAGTTTTTAGTTCCAGTTGAATGAGGTCACCAGATAAGATCTCAGGTGGCTTTGGTTAAAGGGAATCGCCAGATGGGATTTTAGGTTGACCGGGCTACATACAGTTTTTAGTTCCAGTTGAATGAGATCGCCAGATAGGATCTCATGTAGCTTTGGTTAAAGGAAATCTCCATATAGGATTTCAGGTTGACCGAGCTACACACATTCTTTGGTTTTGATAAAGGAGGTCGCCAGATGGGATCTTAGGTTAACGAAAAAAAAAAAAAAAGAGAAAGAAAGAAAGACAAGAGAAAAAAAAAAGAGTAATGTCTTTCGATGAGTGGGTATTGAACAAGTTAAGATAAGAAGACAAGTTTTCTTTACAAAGCTTACTATGCAAAACATTGAGGAGTTTTGCTTCATAAGCATTGTAAAGAGGGGGCATCTGTTGCTACCCAATTTTTGACCCATGTTTTGATAAATTTTCAGAAAAATCCAAAAATAGAGAAAAACATCGAAAATCCAAAACAATACTTTTTTAATATATTTGCGTCGTTTTTAGCATTTTCAGCGTCGTCTAAAAAGCATTTAAATTTTTAAGGGTCTTTCGAACGCGTTCGACTTTTCATGCATCATTTTTTAAATCATTGATTTTCCTCATCGAGACAACATTGATATTGCTCATTTTCAAAAAATACAAAAAAAAATCAAGAAAAATCAAATTTACAAAAAGAAAGAAGTTGAGAGACCAAGTTTGGAAACCTAGCAACATTTTTGCCTATAAATACTGGTCTTCAACTCACAAAAAAAAGGGGGGGCAATTTTGAAACATCAGAAAAATACAAAAAAAGAAAACCCTAAACCCTAAAAAACCCAAACACAGCCGCCCCCTACCCCGGGCCTTTGATTTTTCCACACCAGTAAAAGAGCAGCCCCTCGGCTTGAATTTTTTCTCCCTCATTTCCAGACCATCCCCATCTTCAACCTTAGCCGTTCCCCACAGTGATCTTCACTAACCAAAAAAGCCCATCACCTTCTCCAACCGCCTTCCTTCTCCCTGCCTCCGATCTACCCCCACCAAAGACCAACCCCGAAACAGCTGTTAATTCAGCCTTACGGAGAGGCGTCCCAATCCCCTTCCCCCGGTTTTGATTTTGTTCTTCCAAGCTGCTGTTCACCAGAGATTTCCTCCCTCACAGACCCGGCTACTCCTAGCTTCTCTTCAATCGGCCACAAACTCGCGGTCGCCTTCTCAGCCACCGTGAATAGTCGCCTCCAGCAACAGCTTTTCTCCAACGACGCGCCCACAGGTGTCGTCCCTTCCTCATCTGTCAGCGCTGCCATCACTAGAGATCCAGTAGCTTACAGATCTACCATCCGTCCATTCCCTCACCGCCGACCACTTCAGCAGTCGCAAACTGCAGCTGAGACACACGGCACCCACAGATCCACCGCCAGAACTGCCTAGCAGCAGCCACCAAAGCCGGCCATCACCGGATCTGCAACCAACAAAGAAGAAACGAACCAAAAGGAAGACAGAAAACATAAGTGAAACAAAAGGAAATAAAAACTAAAATCGAATGTTGTGTGCGTTTCTCTTCTTGTTCCACAAGTCACAGATGGTTTAGGAAGACAAAAGGAGAAGTCGTTCATGATCCACTGCATCCAAGTTCTTTCCCCGCGGCGGCGCGTGAACCCACGCTTTGCCAGTGGCGGTGGCACGTGGAACAACGCGCCACCACTGTCCTGTTGTCCATGAGTTTTCACAGCACCGTTCCCAGCAATTCCAGGATGTTTTGGGGGGATGTTTTGTAATTTTAAATTGTTTGATGTAATTTTTTTTTTGTTTAGTATTGCATTTTTTATTATTTGTATTGTGAATGTAACAAAAAGAAAAGAAAAGAAAAGAAAAGAAAACGAAAAGAAAAGAAAACAAATATAGTGAAAGGGTATGTGTGTGTTTGTATTTGTTTTATGGATGTTTCTTTTTATTTTTGATGAAATTGCAAAGATTAAAGAAGAATTTAATATTTTGATTGGATCACAGTCAAGAATTATTAACTTATACATAAGTTGTATTTCTAATATCCGAGGAAAAGACAAAATTTGAAAACTTCTTTAACACGTAAAGATCACGAAGCAACTTACCTCAGGTAGGGTGCGTTAGGGGTGCTAATACCTTCCATAACCACAACCAGTCCCTTACCCGCGAATCTCTGACAAGACCAGCACATTCGGTTTCCTAGTAGCCTCAATAAATTACTAGGTGGCGACTCCCAACAAACCAATCAAAGCAACGCATAACGATAAAAATCGCCAGCTGATGCCGCGCAGATTTTCTGATTTAGCCACCCTTTAATGTTTTGTTAATAATGTTCCTCTAAATTAGGATGGTTGGCTGATCAATTAATAAATCATGGAGGACCAAGAGAAACTATTGAATATATCTTATAGATTAGTCTTAGCGTATGCATATTGTTTCCAAATCAGGTACAATTATAGTAACCATCATGAATTTTGAATGATGTTAGAACTGCTTTATGTACATTTAGACTAAAGAGTATTGACCAGTCAACTTACCATCATGATATGAATATCTACATGCATAATTATTAGACCTTATATGGCGAGTTGTGTAAACCTCAATTTAAAAATAAATTTAACTCGAAAATAAAATGGGTTAAATTAAGATTTAGAAAAGTAAAATAAATAAATAAAATAAATAAAGTGGTGAGACACTTGTTAAAAGAGGAGAAAAATCAATTAGAATAGCAGGGGAAAATTAGGGTTACGTAATAGTGAGGGGTTGATTGTAAATAACCAAAAAAACATTAATATAAAACACTCATGTCTTCTCTCTTATGGCTGGTAGCAACAAAGGTAGAGAAGAGGAGAAAAAACTTGATTTTCTTCAAAACAATTACAAGCAAAGTCACTAGAAAACCAAAAGGACTTAAGAGAGATTGAAAGAATTACTCACCACCACACTTCAAACATCTAAACAAGAGAGAAAAGAGAAGGAAACCATGAGGAAACACAGCACCGTTGACGAGAATAAAGATATAAAAAAAAAGACTAAAAAAATATTATCTAGTTAGGATTCAAAGACTAGATTATCATTCGGTAAGTTGTTCTAAATCTAATCTAGCAATTTCATAAGAAACGAATAACAATTGAGGTAGAAATCATGAATTTAATGTTAGGGTTTATAGTGGATTTTTAGGGAAAATGTAAATTGACTATAAACTGATTAATTTGGGTTAGATTATGTTGTATTGGGTGTTAAATTAAAAAGAAATAATTAAGAAAATCATGTGGCCCTTAAAACTCAATGGTCTGCCAATGATAAGAAATTATTTCTTGAAATAGAATTGTGTTTAAGTATCTGAAATTGTGATAAATTAGTGTGTAATTATGTGAGGAAAATAATTCTTAAAAGAACTAAGTTATATTATAAAATGTGCTTAAATTGCTATAATGTTGATAAATTTAGAATTGAGGAAAATTGATGCCTTTAATGGGTGAAGAACCATTGCATGGTGTTGACTTTTGATGTAAAGAAGAGTTGATTGAATTTTAAGAATGATTTATGATAAGACATTATGTGGTAGTGCCGGCCTAAAAAGAAATATTTGAATGAAAATACGATTATGATTTATGGTATATGAAGCGTAGTATATTTGTTAATTATGTTAATGCATATGTTTTCCATGACATGTTTTTAAATATTTTAAATAAAATGAAATGGGATTGGAAAAACTTAGAAAGTTGAAATTGGATATATATAAAATTGAACAACTTTATCACCCATTTTTCGAAGGAGTTTGGGGGTATGAAAATGATGGAATTTGAAATTAGTTTCTCATAAAAGTTATAAATAAGGGTGTTAAATTTACAACAAAATTGATCGTGCATAATTTAGAGTTATAAATCTCTGGATATAGACAAAAATATGAGAGTCGACGGGTTGAAAAATTGTAATGGATAGTTTAGCCTAGTAACGATATTGATTTTAGGTGCGTTAAGGTTGAATAAAATCTTCATTATTTTTGTTTAAATGTAGTATGATTGTTGGAGAAGATAAGTTAGGAATGAAATCATATTTTTGTAATTATAATTGTGAAATAAATGAGAGACGACATCATTGACTAGATACCCTAAATTGACTTGAATTGGTTAGTTCTATTTTTTGTAAAGAAAGTTATCTTGTTGTGGAACTTATTCAAAAAATGAATATAAGAAGAAATCTAAACATCCATGTGTGTGTGTGGAATGAGCTTGTAATGAGTAATAATGTACTTGTTGATATAAGAGAGAATACGTGAGCTGTATAACAACAGGTAAGTGTCATGCACCTTGGTATTATCTTCCTTAGCTTATAATAAAATATGTTGGAAATATTTTTTTATATCATATTTAAATTTGTGATTTATAGCGAAGGAATTAGTTTCCTGGTGATGAAAACTAATACCCGATAAGGGGTAAAGGAATTAGTTTCCTAGTGATGGAAACTAATGCCCGATAAGGGGTGATGAAATTAGCTTCCCAGTGATGGGACTAATGCTGGTAATAGGCATAAGAGGATTAATTGTTTCAGTATTGGGGCTAACACCCGGTATTGGGTATTACTTGGAAAAATTGAGTTTTAGAAAATAAATACCAGGAAAAGAATGATTTATTAAGCAATTGACAAATAATAAATTTTTTATGTTGAGTTGTGATGCAATGAGTCTAGGATGATTGAACGAGGCATAAAATGTAATTGACTATATTGAAGTGCAATAAATTTTAGTCGATAACTTGAGATCTCCCAGTATAATAGACTCTACCAAAATTTTGATGGATTAAAAAAAATCACTCTCAAAATTGTAATAATTATGAGAAATTAAGTATGAATGCATATATTTTTGGAGGATGTTACAGGTGTAGGGACACGGGTGACCAAGGGTTTTAACTGGGCTTGATGAAACCCAAAACTAGGAATGGTATGACATTCCCCATAGCGAAACCAAAGCATCAACCATAAAAAGAAACAACATAATTTTTTTTTTCCTCTATTGAAATCATACAGTATTTCTTGAAATTTTTATAAAAATTTCAGAAGAGTTTCCCCTATGCTAGAAGGTACCAAGTTATCGACAAATAATTTGTACACATCTTGTATTCATTGTTCATACACAATCCAATCATTCCAAGTCTCAAACTATAAACTTTTAGGATAAAATTCACACAATTATCGAGTTATAAAGATGAGAAGAATCCTAGGATTTAAGATGTAGCCATTAATTAACCATCGTAATTGCAATCAAACGTTATCATAATAAAGATTCTAAATTTAATTTACTACTTACAATTTTAACAAAAATAACACTACATTATTATACATACAATTTAGACATTATATACAACCCAAAAGGAAAAATTCTTCCATCTTCCTATTAATTTAAGTGACTTTACAGAGGGAACACCCAAGCATCAACTAAGGGTTACGCTGCTGAGATGAACCTGTATAGCAATTTACATAAACATGATGAAATTAATTAAGATGATCTACTATATTTCCATTACACCAATAATTTGCTTTTTAATTTATTTATCATCAATTTCTATAGTTTCCTAACTGCTAGCACACCAATCTTATCCAATAATAACTAATTTTATCAATCACCCTTTCGCATGGTACTAGTTCCAAACCAAGACACTAGTCCAACCATCAGCCCCAAACCAAGACACTAGTCCAACCATCAGCCCATTCATAGGGCATAAAGAAACAAGGTAAATTTTTTTTCTCTATTAAACTCATACACTGTTTCTTGAAATTTTTATCAAAATTTCAGCAGAGTTTCTCCTATGCTAGGAGGTCCTAAGTTATCAATAAATAATTTGTACACATCCTGTATTCATTGTTCATACACAATCCAATCATTCCAAGTCTCAAATTGTAAACTTTTAGGATAAAATTCACACAATTATTAAGTTATAAAAATGAGAAGAATCCTAGGATTTAAGAGGTAGCCATTAATTAACCATTGTAATTGCAATCAAACGTTATCATAATAAAGATTCTAAATTTAATTTACTACTTATAGTTTTAACAAAAATAACACTACATAACTTTATACATACAATTTAGAAGTTATATAAAACCCAAAAGGAAAACTTCTTCCATCTTCCTATTAATTTAAGTGACTTTACAGAGGGAACACCTAAGCATCAACTAAGGGTTACGCTGCTGAGATGAACCTGTATAGTAATTTGCATAAACATGATGAAATTAATTAAGATGATCTAGTATATTTCCATTACACAAACAAATTGCTTTTTAATTCATTTATCATCAATTTCTATAGTTTCCCAACTACCAACACACCAATCTTATCCAATAATAACTAATAATATTGATTGCCCTTTCGTATGCTACCAATTCCAAACCAGAACACTGGTCCAACCATCAGCCCATTCATAGGGCACCAGTTCCAAACCAGGACATTAGTCCATTCCTTAGCCCATTCACAGCACACCAGTCCCGAACTAGGACACTGACCCAACCATCAGCTCATTCACAGGGCACCAGTCCCAAACCAGGACACTGGTTTATTCATCATTCATACACTACATATAAATACAAAAATTTGAACTACATCTTACTAGGGACTAAGTTAAAGAATTACACCAGACTTTGAATTAGAATTCCAAGTGTCAGACACCTACCTGAAAAATGTGCTTCGCTAGTCGTCCCCTACTTCTGTCTATTTTTCACAATTTCACTTGTATCAATAGTTACACTAATTTAAATTTCAAGTCTTGACCACACATACACACATATACATCCTACCTTTATAATTCAACATTTTATAATAAAAAATAATTCTAAATAGAAGTGACCAATTTACAAGTTTTAGGTGGCTCAACATAACGGATTGTCCAACTGTTACTGTCTAGAAATTGAACTGTAGTTGTTCAACCTCTTCTCTAATTTTTAACTATATTTTGAGTTATAGAACTCCATTTCAAGTGAGATTGATCTCGTTGGAAAGCTAAGACACAAGGCTACAAGTTCTATGTAGGAAGAAGTACCCAGTTTTGCCCCTAAGATAGTCAAAATTGCTCATCAACGAACATTGGATTGTTACTATCCAACTGTTACTGTCTAGAAATTGAACTGTTAGTGTGTTTTATGTGATTTGATGTGTTTAAATTTTCACATTTGGCTTACTTCTTTTTATTTATTTACTTATGCTTTAGAATGTTTTATCCTCCTCATGCATGTATGTTGGATATAGATGAATGTCTTCATGCATCACTAGTCTATTTGTGATATATCACTTTGGAATGCACACACATGGAAAATTCTGGTTAGGTGGGGGAGTAACGACTTACACTATGACTTTTAGTTAAGGTTTAAGTTCGTGAAACCATCCAACCCTTTGCAGTGTGCTTAGACTAGTAGTGATTGGTATACATACCATATCACTACCTACTTAGCCCCCATATTACCTTCACTAAGGTAATCACTGGAATAATAAAAGACCCTTTTGAAACTAGATAGTGCCTACCTGTAGGATATATGTTCCACAAATAAACATTGTTGCATTAAGACATGCTAACCCTAAAAAGCATTTTGAATTGCAAGACTTAGGGTTGATAAAATGGCTACCATTAAAAAGATGACCTATGTTGAATATGGGTTGGATTTTGAATTCCTACAGATGTTTGAAAGGGATTGCCTAAGACTAAATGAGAGTAAATTGCCACTCATTGGAAATGTGAGTTGCTCCAGAAATGACTTGAAGAAGCTCATCTCATACATGAAAAGCATTAGTGAGTATGGGTTTTCGAAAAAGTATGAGAGGATAGTAAAAATCTCAAAGCTATCTGTGCAGAATTCAACTATTAAAGCCTTGATGTATTTTTAGGACCTCAAGTATCGGTACTTCACTTTTAGTAATGTAGACATGTGTCACACTTTGGAAGAGTATGGTTTACTGATCCAATTTCTTTGAAATCTATATAAAGTCTACTTTCATCAATGGCGTGAAAGTCCTCCCTTAAGTATCTCACAATTCTTGAAATCTGAAAGTTTTCGTGTCATGCAACCAAGAAAAAAAGTTTAGCCTTGCATGTTTGTTGAACAACTAATCAAAAAGAAGGAAGGATGCATGATTTTGGGTTTCTTAGAGGAAGGGGGCATTTTTCTCTTCTTGGCTGGCTGCCTCCCCTTCTCTTCTCTCATTCTTTTTATATACTAGGAAACCCTAGTCTCTATTTTACAAAATAGTCCTCCCTTAAGTAGACAGTTTACATTTAAGTACTTCAATAACTATTTTCCTATAGAAGAAGAAATAGCCTTGCAGAAATCTTCAAGCTTTGACTTAGAGGAGCTAAATTTCTGAAATAAAAACTTGGATATCAATTTAGATGCTTTGGAATGTAATTTGAACTCGTTTATTCATGTGATGTTGCTTGATGATTCTCATCATTTTACCCTTCAAGCTCATATTAATTATCATCATTAACCCTAGAAAATCCATTAATACTAGGGCCTTGTTTGTTTCTCGGAAAGTAGTTTCCGGGAAACCATTTTCCAAACTTTCCTGTGTTTGTTTGTCATTAGGAAAGTTGGTCAACGGAAAACAATTTCCGGTCAGCGGAAAACACTTTCTAGTCAACGGAAAACACTTTCCGGTCAACGGAAAACACTTTCCAGTCAATTTTAGTCAAAAACAATTGACTTGGTTTTCAGGAAAGTGTTTTCCTTTTAGTTGTGTTTGTTTTCCGGAAAGTGATTTCCGGGAAAGCACTTTCCAAACTTTCTTGTGTTTGTTTGCCAGTAGGAAAGTTGGTCAATGGAAAACACTTTCCAGTAAAAGGAAAATTTAGCTTGGTTTTCAGGAAAGTGTTTTCCTGAAAAATTTGAGGGGAAAACACTTTCCGGGAGTTGTGAAAAATTTAGAAATGTCATTATTTGCTGATTATATCAAATTTGATCCTCAAACTTTTGATTACTATATATATTTTGTTTTGAATATTTATTTTTCAATTTCATCTCTTAAAATTTTATTTTTATATTAACTTTGGTCCTTATTTTTATAATTGCTATTTGCTTTTTTCTTATCATTTTTTTATTGAAATTTTTTATTTATCAAATTTGATCCTCATTCTTTTGATTGTTACTTATTTTATTTGAAATAATTTATGAAATGTTGATTATTATTATTTTAATTTCTTCATTTTTCATTTGTTTTTAATTTTTTAGATTTGATCCCTATTATTTTGATTATTATTTGTTTTATTTGAGATAATTTTATGAAATTATATATTTTTTTTCAATTTCATTATCATTCAACTTTTTAATTTGTAAGATTTGTTCCTCATTATTTTAATAAACTTGAAAAAAATAAAATATTAATAAGTTATTTTCCAGCTCATTTTCCATGACATAACCAAACACTGGAAAGTGTTTTCCAGTTCATTTTCCATAACACTACCAAACATCGAAAAATACTTTCCCGGAATTCACTTTCCAGGAATTCACTTTCCAAAAGAAATTCACTTTCCTGCAAACAAACGGAGGCTAGGAAATTAAGTGAATGAAAAGAAAATTTAAGATGTCCTCTAGAGAAGTTGGAACACCATATTGACAAAATTGTGGGACACAATGGGGTATCAAAGAAACCTTAATCATACAATCCAAACTTTAAACCCATGCATAACTAATTTCTTATTTCTTATCAGCATATTTAGAACCAAATCACATATAAAATTGAATTCAATTCTATACATGTGTTAGTTCAATTGATAACCTATTATAATTTTTTTATATTTGAAATAAAATATTAAATCATACAATTAAATTCAATTATATTATTTGGACTACATGTGGAATTGAATTGAATTAGCAATCTTGATTATTTTGCTCTTAATTCAGAATTTCATGGTACACTTTCAAAAACATAGCTTTTTTAGATATCCAAAAAATATTTCAATAAAATTAGAATGAAATATTTTAATAAGATTAGAACGATCTATTATCCATTCAATTACTTTAGAAAAATTTGATCCCCAAATCTTATTTTAGCATTGCTGCCTTTGAAAAAAATAAGGTTAAGTATTTTTCTTAAATTTAGGTTTGAAAGAAAAGTATAAAAGAAAATGATGTATTTTAAGTTGGATGTGTATCCAAACAAAACGAATTCACAATGCCTCCATATTTGAACACATTAAAGTATAACAGCGCAATCTCTATCGAAGATTCAATCACTTATCACCCCAGCTTCCCAAAATGGTTACAACACATATTGTGTTCTTGTCCACCTTCTCAACCGCTTTGACTGGGTCCATCATATAATATACTGTTATATTTCTTAGCTGGAGCTGGCTAATAAATATAGAAAAGAATGTAAACTAACTTCGAGGATAGCTTGGCCTCCAAAAGACAATTGGTCTTTTCTTAAGGATTGAATTCTGCATGTTATTTCATTTCCAACAAAGATTTAAATACAGAGAATCAGAGGAGTTGTTTCCTCAATTTATGCCTACTTGTACTCATAGTTTGTTACTTAACAAACTAATTATTTTGACTCCTGCTTATAAGGAATTTAACAGCAACATTATTGACTAATTCAAACAAAAGATGCGTAAAACAATATCTTCAACAGATTTCCCCATCAGTAGACTAGGAGACTAGGATCGTAACAATGCCTCCCCCTCAAAACTAACCTTGTCCCCAAGGTTAAGTTCAGGAAACTGCCTCTTCATATCAAATAATCGCTCCCAGGTTGCAGAAGCTCGAGAAGTGCCTTCCCATTGAACTAGGATTTCAGTAACATTGCGTCGACCCCGACGAACTATGCGACCATCCAACACATGAGCTGGTTTGGGCTTCAGGATTCCCTCATCTGAAATATCTGGAAGGGAAATTTGTGATACGTCTGCAGTACCTAACTTCCTCTTTAGCTGGGATACATGGAAAACATTGTGAATTCTTGCAGATGAAGGCAAAATGAGCTTGTAAGCCACTGCCCCAATCTTTTCTTTAATCTGAAATGGACCATAATATCGAGGTGAAAGCTTGAGAGATCTTCTTAGTGCAACTGAGCATTGGCGATACGGCTGTAGGCGTAAGTAAACATAATCACCAACCTCGAATTCACGGTCAGTGCGTTTTCTATCAGCAAAAGTCTTCATGCGGTTTTGAGCTTCAAGCAGATTTTGTCGCAACATTTGAAGAATAGATGAACGAGTCCTTAGGAGTTCATCTAGCTGAGGTAAAGAAGAGGACTGTTCAATATATGGGATTAGCTTTGGAGGCTTACATCCATAAACTGCTTCAAATGGAGTATAGCCAGTAGAGGAGTTCACGTTAGTATTATGCCAATACTCTGCCAATGTGAGGAATTGCATCCAATCTTTAGGCCGAAGGCTAACAAAACACCGAAGATAATTCTGAAGACACCTGTTGATTACTTCTGTCTGGCCGTCCGTTTGAGGGTGATAGGAAGAACTGAAATGGAGACTTGTCCCTTGTAACTTGAATAACTGCTGCCAAAAGTCACTAAGAAAAACACGATCACGATCACTTACTATGGTTTTAGGCATACCATGGATTTTGAACACATTATCAAAGAAGGCTTGTGCAACAGAGGAGGCTGTATAAGGATGGGACAACGCGATGAAGTGAGCATATTTGGACAAGCGGTCCACAACAACAAAAATGACATTTTTACCGCTGGATTTGGGTAACCCATCGATAAAATCCATCGATATATCTTCCCAAATCTGGTGTGGAATTGGAAGTGGCTGCAAAAGACCTGCAGGATGAACATTTTCTGACTTGTTGCGTTGACAGGTTTCACACTCCTGAATATACTGTTTTATAAAGGAGCGCATGTGAGGCCAGTAGAAGTTCTGTCGAATTCGTTGTAGTGTCTGAAGGAAACCAGAATGACCTCCAACTGGACTGGAATGGAGCTCCTTTAAGATCAAGCTGCGAAAAGATGAATCTGCCCCAATGTACAATTTTCCCTTATAGAACACCCTGCCATTGTGAACAGAAAATTTGGATTGATCAAGCTGGCCATTTGCATAAGACTGTAGCTTGTCAATAATATCTGGATCAGTATGAGTCATTTTGTCAATTGCCTCAATCCAAATTGGTTCCAGCTGAGAAACTGAATGGATAGCAACTTCAGGATCACGCCTAGAGAGTGCATCTGCCACCACATTCAGTGATCCCTTGCGATATTCAACAGTAAAGTCGTATCCCAGAAGCTTGGACAACCAACGTTGTTGAGAAGGAGTTCCCACCCTTTGCTCAAGCAAGTATTTCAGGCTGTGATGATCAGTTCTAACTATAAAACAGCTACCCAGCAAATAAGGACGCCATCGCTGAACAGCAAGAATAAGCGCAAGCAGCTCTTTTTCATAAGTAGAAAGTTGGAGATTTTTACCATGCAAGGCTTGGCTGAAATAAGCCAAGGGACGTCCTGACTGCATGAGAACTGCACCAATCCCACTTCCTGATGCATCACACTCGATAACAAATTTTTTTGAGAAATCAGGAAGTGCTAGAACTGGCGGCCGAGTCATAGCCAATTTAAGTTCGTTGAAAGCTAATTCAGATGTAGGAGTCCACTGAAAAGCCCCCTTCTTGAGCATGTCTGTAAGAGGTCTTGCAATCTGTCCATACCCGTGCACAAACTTTCTGTAATATCCAGTGAGGCCAAGGAATCCACGTAAGGATTTCAGCGAAGATGGAAAAGGCCATTGAAGAATGGATTCAATCTTATTCTTATCAACAGCAACCCCGGCAGCAGAAATCACATGGCCCAAATAATCAATTTTTGAGCACCCAAAACGACATTTAGATAGTTTAGCATGCAACTTATGAAGACGAAGAATCTCCAAAGTTTTCTGAAGATGAATGACATGTTCTTCCTCTGAATGGCTGTAAACCAGGATATCGTCGAAGAAGACCAGAATGAATTGTCTTAAAAATGGACGAAAGATTTCATTCATGAGGCTTTGGAAAGTTGATGGTGCGTTTGTGAGACCGAAAGGCATAACGAGGAACTCGTAATGGCCGTCATGGGTCCTAAATGCAGTTTTAGGAATATCTTCGTCAGCTACCCTGATCTGGTGGAAACCTGATCTCAGGTCTAATTTGGAGAAAATGGTTGCGCCATGAAGCTCATCAAGAAGCTCATCTACCACAGGTATAGGAAATCGATCCTTGACTGTGACAGCATTTAAAGCACGATAATCAACACATAATCGCCAAGTGCCATCATGTTTGCGAACTAACAGGACAGGAGATGAGAATGGGCTGCGACTGGGACGAATTATTCCTTCATGGAGCATCTCTTTGACCATGCGTTCAATTTCAGCCTTTTGAAGCATCGGGTACCGGTATGGGCGCACATTAGTAGGCGATGTGCCTGGAGGAAGTATTATGCGATGATCATGATACCGAGTAGGAGGCAAACCTGATGGTGGACAAAACAGATCAGAAAAAACATCAATGACTGCCTGAATGGTGGGTGGAACCTGATAAACGTTGTCGATGGCATAAATCTGTGAAACATTTAGAAGCAGACTTGGTGATCTGACTCGAAAAAGTTTCTCCAGTTGATGACATGAGAGGACGGACAACTCCTTTGTAGGTATACCAGCCAGCATATGTGTTTTCCCTTGGGAACAGAATTCCATGGTCAGCTTGGAGAAATCCCATAAAATAGGACCGAGGGTCTGCAACCAATGTGCACCCAAAACAGCATCATATCCTCCGAGGGAAAGGAGATAAAAATCTGAGGTAACTGGAACTCCTTGATGTCAATGAATATATTTTTGACATTGCCCCTCACTATATAAGCGATCTCCATTAGCCACCATGACATTAAAGGAGGTCTTACAAGATATAGGAATATTAAGCTTTGATGCAACTGAAGGATCCAAGAAATTATGAGTAGAACCAGAGTCCAGTAATATGTAAAGAGGTTTATTGTGATAATAACCAGTGACACGCATCGTCTGGGGGTTAGCAGCACCTGCAATTGCATGAAGAGATATCTCTGGATGTGGAACAACATCGCTATCAGGAGAGCAGTCCATATCTTCATCACAATAATCGTTTCCATCAATAAGGAAGAGAGTAAGAGATTTACATTTATGGCCAGGTTTGAATTTCTCATCACAATTGTAGCACAGCCCTTTTTCCCGGCGCTCTTTCATCTCTTCAAAAGATATCTTTTTCACCTTTGGGTCTGGAACTGCATGGGTGGATGCTTGGGGTCTTGGAAAACTTCTACGATCTCTTGAATAACTCTTCTCCTGGAGACGAGCGAGACCGATGGCATCTTTTAAAGAAGTGGGACGGAATGACTTAACATTTGTCCTTATGTCATCTTTGAGACCACTAATGAAAGTGCGTGTGAGAAATCTGTCAGGAAGACCATCGATTCGTTGAGCCAAATTCTCAAACTGACTTTGATAAGTTGCAACTGTGGAAGTTTGACGAAGTTTTGACAGTTCGCCCTCTGGATCCTCATATTCTGTAGGTCCAAACCGCTTTTCAAGGGCTTGGATAAACGACACCCAATCATTAAGCTCACCTGCATGTTGTAAATATTTGTAATATTGAAGTGCTGCTCCCTTCAAGTGGAAAGAAGCATAGAGGAGACGTTGTGCTGGATGGATCTGATGTAGCAGGAAGTATTGGTCAGCTAGTAAAATCCAGCCAGAAGGGTCTTCAGTGCCATCATATTTGAATAGATCAATCTTTAGCCCTTTTGTTGGTAACCCGCTGGAATCAGAAGCCAGTGAATGCCTTACTGAAGGTCCAACACTGTGTTCTTCTCTCACAGGTTGTGGTTCTTTGGAGAGCTTTTCAATGGATAAGGTGAGGGCTGTAATTTGTTGTTGAATATCGGTCATATGGGTGTTGATTTGTTGCAACATGGAACCTTGCCTGGAAACTGTTTCTGATAAGACATTAAAACGGGTTCCTGGGGCGTCTTGGTTAGCCATATTTATAAGAAGGGGAGGGGTTTTGGGTTTAAAGGTTACTGATGAAAATGGCAGAGGAAGTTTGGCTCTGATACCACTGTTATATTTCTTAGCTGGAGCTGGCTAATAAATATAGAAAAGAATGTAAACTAACTTCGAGGATAGCTTGGCCTCCAAAAGACAATTGGTCTTTTCTTAAGGATTGAATTCTGCATGTTATTTCATTTCCAACAAAGATTTAAATACAGAGAATCAGAGGAGTTGTTTCCTCAGTTTATGCCTACTTGTACTCATAGTTTGTTACTTAACAAACTAATTATTTTGACTCCTGCTTATAAGGAATTTAACAGCAACATTATTGACTAATTCAAACAAAAGATGCGTAAAACAATATCTTCAACAGATTTCCCCATCAATAGACTAGGAGACTAGGATCGTAACATATACCCTTCTATCATATTCACCTTTTTCAGCTCAACTTCAAAGTACCTTGCAAATTTCTCCTAGTAAACCTGCGCAATGAAAACATTTAGCATTGTTGCTCCAAGTGACCAAATCATTATATAGATGTATATAATGTCAGTAAATTCAAGCTACAATAATTCCCTTACTATATTATTGTATCTTGGATGATAATAATAATAAAATTTGCTTATATTTTGGTTTAATCTAGGCCCTGGCCAACACCTATTCTTCTGTGTGATCTTGCAGAGTAGGAACATTTTCTACTTTATGATTTCTTTGTTTTCAATCCATGACCGCTACAAATTACATAATTCTTACAAAATTAGCAAGCATATACGAAGAAAAACATCAATCCTAATTCTGTCATTGTATATTGGATAATAATAAAGAGAAGTTGTAGGGTTTTTTAAAGAGAAGAAATAAAGATATTTTTTATTTGGAATTATAGTAGCAAATCTAAGTGTTTCCCTTTGATTTGTTTTTGCTTATTTTTCATGTTTTGAATTCTATCTGAAATTCAAATCAACACTCTCAAAAGAATTCCAAACACATGAATTAATTTAAATAGCATATAAAAGTTGTAGCATTCAAAGAAAAATGACCTTGGTCATATAATTTTCCCATCATAAAAAATGCATATTCAATATGGAACTGCTTTAAATAATAGAAACCTTATAATTTAGGTGTTTTCATATACACCAGAGAGATAATAACAGGTAATAATACAAAACAAATAGACATATGACAAACCTGTATGCATCACTCAAGGATGATAGGCATGCTTTGATCATAAAATGAAACGAGGCACACAAGCTTTGAAAGAGGCATATATTTGAAGTATGAAATCCAAAATATGATAATTAAACATATATACAAGGGAATAATATGTTTGACTTAAATAATGTCCTGCTATTACTTTGTATTCCCAATGCTTGGAAAATGAACATGCAATCACAAAGGTTACTAGCTATTGAATTATCACTTACATTCAGAATGTAGAGCTTGAAGACATTGGACCTTAAATACATTGAATCCTAAGATTAAGGAGACTATAGCTAATCTGAACAAATTTTATAATGTTTAATAATTACATACAAATTGAATAATGAATTAAATATTAGGGTTCTATGAATACCAACCCTAATTTTTTTAATTTGTGGTTTTTTTCATAAAAACTTAATGAATTGCTTCCCCGCTCTCTAAAGTGTGTTTGGGAGTTTCAAATTTATTGACTTAACAAAAAAACTCGAATTATTTAGGTCTATTATACATTTAATATGTTTGAAATTTTAAGCAATAGATTTATTATTTTTCATTAAATCGAGGAAACATAACCTATATTCTAATTATTTAGTAATAACAAAACACACTACTAGCATATGTCAAAATCTTGATTCAAGAAAATGATGTGTGCCTCGTGATCATGTGGTCATGCAAACCATATGTAAAGACATCAATTCCTGAAAAGCCAAGTAAATCAGGTTTAATAGGAGTGTGATACAAAAATAACTTGTACCTAGGCACCAACACTATTGGAAATGAAAATCCACACCCAAAAAATATTGATTCGCGAACGAGAAGTATAAGGATGACATCACAAAATCAATTATTTTTCAATAAGTTGTTTTTCAGTTCTTTAGAGAACTAAGGAAGGGAGATTATCCCACCAACACACAACAAGTGTGGCAAAAAATATTTATTGATCTGAAAATTGTGTAACCCTTACATGTTTGTTTTATTCTTTATTTATATTGGCTCTAGACTGAAACAAACCCTAATGAACCCTTTATATAGACTTATATGAGGCTCACTTACAATTAAATCTAAATAATAGAAATAAAACCCTAAACTAAGAAAAATAATAATAATAACAATAATAAATCCAAATTTAATATCCTAAATATGATAGGATCAGATGTGCTACCCTATAGAAGTCTCACATAAGCTAGGAGAAATATGATTTAAAAAATTTGTGTTGTCATCCCCTTTAGGTCCTTGATTAGCTTAGATTTTCTTGTTTAACTTAGAAAAATAAGAAAACAAATTTCTCTATTTGTTGCTGGTTTAATTACTTTCCTTCCTAGGCTAGGAAAAGCATTAAAATGACCTTCCCTCTTTAGAAATCAGATCTGCCGAAACTTCCTTGATTGTTTAGGAAAATAAATTGTTGACTTTTTATCCTTGTATCATTAGGAAAAACAAGCCTAACAAGGCTAGTATGCGGTCGAACACATTAGTCCGTTGTTCAACATGAATTGGGCTCTTCTTAAACATAAATTAGATGAATTATAGGTTGTCATTCATGCTCCTTAGATGTCCCAAGCTCCTTTAGGTCCATCTTACTTTATATATTCTGCACAAGCTCATTCAATACTTCTTTAAGCATCTTTTCCCTAGCTCTTATGATTGGCCTAATTAGCACCTCCAATAGGATGTCTTTGGGATGATTATGCTTGGTGTTGGGCTGGTTCTCATTATCAAGAAAAGAATTGGAACATATTTTTTGTTGTTGAGTTCTAGACGAGAAATCAATTCTAACACCAAAACACGAGAAGAGATAGTGATATAAAAGGTGTTTAAAGGAGAATTTGTGTTTGATTTTTCCTTCTAGATTTATGTTTGATAGAGAAAGTGATATAGAGAACATAAGAGAGGAGATAAGGTGAGGTTGAAGAGAGAGAATGAGTGGTGTGGTAATGGTAAGATTTTTTATTTTATATATATAAGGGCATTATGGTCATTTCATCAAATTTCAAAATATGCTTTGATCTAGGATGCAAGATGTAATTTTTTAAAAAAATTAGTTGCAAAGTGAAATAAAAACAAACTGCATGATGGTCAGGGTAATTTTCCATTTATTTTATTTAGATCCAACTTCTTTGTAATTCAATATTTTTTTAATTAAATAAAAAAATTTTAATGTAATGCTTTAATTTTTGGATTTCTTACAAAATAATACTAGAGTCTGTAAAGTAGACGACATGAAATAATAACAACAACAATAACAACATCAACAATATCAATAGCAGGTATTAGACGAGCATGTTCAACAATTACTAGTGGTGATCATTTCCAGTTCGGTTCGGTTTTTCTTCAAAAAAAGCAACCAAATCGGGAAAAAAAAATGAGACCCGAAACCGAACCGGACCCGGCCCAAACCGGCCGGTTCCGGTTCGGTTCGGTTCCGGTTTTTTAGCCAAAAAACCGGACAAACCTATATACATTTTTTGGGCTTTTTTTGGACCTTTAATAGGCTTTTTAATGGGCTTTTTAATGGGCTTCTAATGGATTTCTAGTGGGCTTACAATTAATTTTGCTATTATCTCATTTTCCTTTGAAGATTCCAAATATATTTAATTTTTTTACCCTTAAATATTCAATTGTATTAAATTATTATTATCAATCTTATGTTTATTAATTTTTTTGCCATTAAATATTCATTTATATGAAATTATTAGTGTCAATCTTGTGTTCAATATATTTTTTAACTTACTAATATTTTTCTACTTCCGAAAAGTTTAAATAAATAACACACTCACAATCACACACCAATAAGTTAAAATCCAAATTACAAAATACAAACCATTGCCTTCAAAGGGCTTAACAAAAAAACAACAAATAACATTATCATAAAACACTCCAAGCCACAAAAAATAAATCTTCATGTGCACATCATCTCAATTTAAAAGCACTTTAAGAGCATTGCACTTTGATTCCTGAAATTCATAATCTAGAATTATAACATGATAAATTAAATCAGAAGATATAAAAATTAAAAAAAAATATTTATACCATACATTTTCAATACATGCATCACAATTTGTGAACTAATTATCATCCGTTGCTAAATGCAACTTTCCACCAAATTCTACAAAATAAAATATTAAACATGTTAGAATAAAAATGTGTTAATTAATAAATAATAAAATAAAAGGTGTAAGTTTTTAAGAAACGTTACCTGATTCAAGGTTTTTATAGGTTTCCAAATCATTCATCAAGGTTGTATTATAAGTTGAAATTGGACCATGATGCAACCAATTTTGACAACAAATAAGTGCTTGAACTGTTGCTGGAGATAGAGAACTTCGAAATTGGTCGAGTATACAACCACCTGTGCTAAAGGCTGATTTGGAAGCCACTGTGGATATTGGAATAGCAAGAACATGTTGTGCAACTTTCGAAAGTATCTTATATTTTGAAGCATTAATTTTCCACCAACCCAAAATATCTAATTTATCATCATTAGGATCCTCACAACCATCACTTAAATACTTCTCAACCTCATTTCTATTTTCCACACTATCTTCCTCTTGTAAGTGCCTTTTGAACCGAGCTAAAGTATTAACATCTACCTCCATTTCATCAATAGCATCATTATCATCTTGTTTATGCCTATTATCATCCACCACTTCATTGGTCAACAAATAAAACTCATACAAGCTCACCAAATTATCTTTCACCTTTTTTGTTAGCAATTGTGCTTTGTCATAATCATAGAACTCACCAAAACAAAATTTCACATATTTCAACTTAAGACGAGGATCCAAAACATTAGCCACATACAATAAAAAATTCTGATTTGCTCCATAACCCCAATACTTCTCAAACTTACTCATCATGTTCATCGCCATTCCATTCAAAAGATTATCTCTACTTTTACACAATTGCAACAAGTTTGTAAGCATGTAAATCAATTCATTGAAGAAAGAATTTGATGTAACATGCAATGAGCCAGAAAATTTCAATGTAACCATGTAAAAGATCTTTAAAAACTTCAGCAAAGTTCTAGCATTTTCCCAATCCTCCAAACTAGGCGGTCCCATGTTTTTTTTATTCCCCTTTGAATCAACCTCCAAAAAGTAACTCATATACCTAGATTCACTTTGACTTAACCTCATAAAGACCTTTTCAAACTTTTACGCAGCTTCTAACATAAGATAAGTTGAATTCCATTGAGTTGCAACATCCAAACACAATGATTTCTTACACTCTATATGCAACTTTTCTGCACACTTTTTAAATACAAGTATCCTAGAGGGTGAAGATCTCACAAACCTAATTGCAATTCGAATCTTAACAACTGAAACATTCATCTCTTTCAAACCATCACATACAATGAGGTTGACAATGTGTGCACAACATCTAACATGCAAATGTTCATTTGACAATATATTAGTTGGCCAATCTTTCATCACATTCTTCAAATATAAAATAGTAACATTATTAGAGCTTGCATTGTCTACTGTAACAATTAAAAGTTTATCAATCCCCCAATCTAACAAACAATTCTCAATAACTTGACCAATTGTCTCATCCATATGATTGGAAACTTGACAAAAATTCAGAATTCTTTTATGCAAATTCCATTCATTATCAATCCAATGAGCCGTTAAGGACATATAGTTAATGTTTTGGATTGATGTCCATGTATCTGTTGTTAAGCATAATCGTTAACCCTTAAGAGCTCTCTTTAATCTTTCCTTCTCTTCAACATAAAGTTTCAAACAATCTCTCATAACAGTGAAACGAGAAGGAATGTCAAATCTAGGCTGCATGGTCCTAGAATATAATTTAAACCCCTTACCCTCCACAAAATTAAAAGGCAACTCATCAATTATAACCAATTTCACTAGTGTCTTTCTGCATTCATCATAATCATAACCTATTGCCTTAAGAGTTCCCACACTTCGATCTCCTAATTCACCCCCTACTTTATTAGGTTCTAATATCAAAAAATTTTGCTTCTTATCAACCACAAAAGGAAACTTTTTGCATACTTTCAAATGACTCCACATATTACTTGTCCCATTAATAATAGTATGACATGCATAATCCTTTCCACAATAATTACATTCAGCTCTAGGGGTTTTAGGATCACCATCAAGTTTTGTAAAATGATCCCAAATTTGTGACTTTTTTTTATCATCGACATTTCTTTTCCTAGATGCAAGGACTTGAAGTTGTTTACCTTTAGTATCCATGGTGGATCCTACAGTAGTTGATGTTGGGTTAGTGTTTGAAGATGGGGCATTGGTTGATATTGGGGTAGTGCCAGTGGATGAAGCATTTTGATTTGAAGGTTTTCCATCTGTCATTACCAAATGCAAACTACTTGGTTAGTTTACAGAATCAAATGCAAACAGAATAATGAATACTTCCATTCAAAGAGCAGTTTACCCAAATCAAATTCAAATCAAATAATCTCATGATAAACAAGACAGCAAAATGCCATCTTGGAATGATGTTCCATGGCTGCAAAATTCAGTAGACATGAAACCAAGACAGAATAGAATTGTCCAAGAGCCAAAATCACAAACACCAAGGCATTAAAGTTGAGAATTCAGTATTAAAACAACCTTTTATTCTGCTTTCTTTAACTCCACATTACAGATTAGACAATGTTTTTTCAAATAAAAGGATAGGTCCTAAACATGCAGCCCCCAAAACAAGGAACCAGAGCAAACACAAATTCATAATAAAATCCCCCGAGACAGAAATCAATAAGATTTTAACCCAAAATCAGGACATAGGTATTTGACACAGTTTTATTATAACAATTTGAAATAGATAGACATCTCTTTTTAGGTGCATGTAAAATGACACAAATGTTATAATAAATATGCTTAGGAGTTTAATTTATGGCCTTAAGGGTGCTGTTGTGAAACTAGTATAAGTAATAATTTTTCATTTTGTTTCCAGGCCTTAAAGGAGCATTCACATGCATAAACAAGAAAGGAAATGGACAATAGAAGGCTGGGAAGCCACTGGAAATGGACATGCATAAACAAGAAAGGAAATGGGCAATAAAAGACACTGGGTCACTGCAGAAGCCTGCAGTCTAATCTAATCAATTGGAAATTCACATTTTAAGGATATGTAATTCAAAGTGTTAGCTTAAAAAACTAATAATTGAATAGCTAATCCAATGAAAGCACGGAACCTTTTTTCCTTCCTTTTTTTCAATTTTCTCCCCAAACCAGAAGGTAGAAGTCAATCGAGCAAATAGCAAACAACATTGAATAAATTACTCTAAATTCTAATTTAAACCTAAACCAGAATTCAAACAAACAATAAGCTTAACACCCAACAAAATTTATTAAAACTAACAATAAGCTTAACTGTATGAATTAATTAGAAAGGAGAAAAAAAATTAAAACTCACTGGTTTAATGGTTTTGAGAGGCTGATCAGGAAGAAACACTCAAACACCGAGTCACCGACTGTGTTGATCGTGATCCAGTGGAGAGTCTGGAGACTAAGGAAGAAACGTCAAAAAAATTAGCTTAACAGTTAATAGTATTAAAATTAACAATAACCTTAACCGAATTAATTAATTAGAAAAGGGGAAAAAAAACTAAAACTCACTGGTTTTGACTTTTGAGAGGTTGAGCCGTTGAGGAAACGTCGGTCGCCAGTGGTTGATCTAAGGAGAGTGGAGAGTGGAGAGTGGAGAGGGAGAGGAGAGGCGAGGGGGCGAGGGGGACGGGGGGTGAGGGGACGGGGGGCGTTTAGCCGTTTACTCTGTGTCTGAGAAGAGGAGAGTCTGAGACCTGAGAGGAGAGAAAGAGAATTGAGAGATTGAAAATTGAAATTGAAGATTACTGTTCGCTGTTTAGGGTTAGACTTAGCGGAGAGAAGAGAGCCAGAGAGGGGAGCAGCGTGCAACAAATGAACAAATTTTTCTATTTAAATCAGGGCTACAGAGTACAGACCCCTTTTTTTTAAATCGGTTCGGTCCGGTCCGGTTACCCGGTTTTTGCATTGCAAAACCAAAAACCGAACCGAACCGGGGTTTTTTCTATATAATCTAATCGGTTTACTCGGTTTTATTATTCGGTTCGGTTTTTTCGGTTAATTTTTTGTCGGTTTTATCGGTTTACTTGGTTTTTCAGTTTTTTTGCACACCCCTAACAATTACAAAACATATCTAGCAAGGTGGGCTCGTTAGCTATGCTACTAGAAAAAAGGTCTATTGAGTCTCACCCCAAACATCCTTATAATTTTGGTTAATAACCATCACTGTGCAAAACCAGATTACATTGGGGATTAACATACTGAATTAAGAGGAATGAAATTGGATTTTCTCTTATTCAATAGGGATGACCTAATTAGTTAGGTATACAAAGAAAATTAATTTTTTAATCATCACAACACTCCCTCGTAACACAAATATATTCATGGCTAGTTTTCATATGGAAAGGTAGGCCGTTGTATGGTTTCAGGAGATAGAGAAAATTGGAACTATCACCAGCTAGGAATCATTCGTGAATGCCTTACAAATTGGATTTGGGACATCTACCTATAATGATTTTATGGAAGCTCTTATTAACTTAAGACAGAAAAAATTACTCACTTTGAAAATTTTCAAACGGAGTTAGAGGTCTTTCAAATTCTTACCATTTAAGTTGTTTCCTGTGAAGACTAAATGAGGAGATAAAAGATTTGAGGTTAGGATGCTAAATCCTTAAAATCTAGTGGTTGTTTATGGGCTTTCTTGGATGCAAAGGGAGAACATTTTGGTGGTAAGAAGAAGTTGAAAGCCTACCTAGAACTGATTTCGAAACCAACTTATCACTTCAGAAATTATCGTCGATCCAGTTGAAGGAAAAGAGGGAGAACGGTTTGTTTTTTAAATGCAACAAAAAGTGGATCCTACGCCATAAAAATGGAGGTCCAAAATTGTTCGTAATTGAAGAAGTTGGTGAGGAAGATGAAGGATGATATTCTGCTGCCCTCACCTTAAAGACAAGGTTTTTTTAAATGAGAAGGGAGTGTAATGGATCTGGGGTTTGGTTTTTTACCATGGATGAAAAAATAACTAAAAAAAACCAAGTGAATTATGGTAAGGATAATGTTTAGGATGTTCACTGATCCATGAGACTTCAACATGTAGCACAGCAACATTTCAAGGTTAAAGCCATTATCAAGTCTTCAGTCAAAATAGCTAATATCTTTTCAAATTTAAATTTAAATCTATTTTAAATTATAATATTTTAAATTCTCATCCTTCAGTTGCTATGTTTAGAAATTTTTACTTTATTTAGATTCAATCTTTTTTTCATTCAATAAAATATTTTATAATTTCTTTAAAATATTGTTATTCTCGCAACTTTTTTAAAAAACCAAACCTTTGACAAAACAGAGGGTGTTTATGATAAAAGAAAAGAAAAAAACCCTGTGACGGGGAGAGTGATTATATTATTGCTTTAGTCTTATTTAGTGCTTATCACGTGAGGAAGAAGGTGTCCAACAAGTCCAATATTGTGATCAAAGAAAACTCCAGTAAAGGCCATCCTCAAAGTGTCCGAAGCCACATTCCGAGAAGGTCAAAATGGGACTTTCCAATTAGTGTTGTTCGAATTTTTTCCCTCCAAAACAACGATAATGTCATGGGAACGATGCCAAAAGAATGGAAACTCGTAGTAGCACTTGGATTAATGTTCTAATTTGACTACTTGAACAACACTTTCAAATTCTATTGTGACCAAATCCACGTGCACTTCTTTCAAAGATTCAAAGTATCCAATTAAAAAAGACCCAGCAGCAAGAACTAGATTACATTTGAACTGCAGCCGGACATCATCCTGGATTAATACTTAGTTTATGAAGATGCCGTTTCCTGAAAGGTTACTTGCTCTAAGAAATCCTTTTGTTCTTCTTTTTATCCCTTATGACCAAAGGTATTTTTGGGTCATCTCTCATATATCTAGACTTAGTTCATCTGTTTAATCCAATCATAAATAAATGATTCAAAATTAAGAGGTTTCTCAAAATTTTATTTCTCCCAATTTATTATGAGATTAATTTAAACTTTAGTGACTATAAGAAAATATCTTACCATCATATTATAAAATAAAAATATTGTTTGATTTATGTCAATTAATTTTAGGAATATTTTGTACATTAAAATGTTAATTCATTCGTTACCCTACAATTTTAATAGAGGGATAATGATTATCTCAGAATGAATCATATAATAATTACAATCATAATAATAAAAAAAAAAAAGTAAATTATTACATTTTTATATTTGGTTGTGTAATTTTTAAAATTATAATATAAAAGATTGCAATAGTAATAACTCACTATATTGCAAGTGCTAGATAAATAAATAAATAAATAAAACCTACATGATTAAAAGAGGGATGATGATTATCTCAGAAAAAGAAAGTTAAGTGTTAGCAACATTGGTTGGATGTAATGTATCATATAATAATTACAATCATAATAAAACAAATTAGAATATTACATTTCTATATTTGGTTGTGTAATTTTTAAAATTATAAAGTAAAAGAGAATTACAATAGTAATAACTCAATATATTGCAAGTGTTAGATTAAAAAAAAAAAAACCCGATGTAATGAACCATTACACATGGCAGCTCTATGGCCTGGTAGGAATGAAGAGACTCATTTAAAGACAACTAAAGGCATATAAAACTCAAATCTTTCAATGCTTGAATCAGAAGAGGCATAATTGTTAATTAGAAGTCCATTTATGTTTAATCTTTCTTTTTATTCCTTAATAACGTCCCTTTCTCCTGTTCAAATCTTTCAATGCTTGAATCAGAAGCGGCATAATTGTTAATTAGAAGTCCATTTATGTTTAATCTTTCTTTTTATTCCTTAATAACGTCCCTTTCTCCTGTTCAAATGTTAGGAAACTACTCCAAATTTATTACACGAATCCAAAGATAAAACAAATAAACACCAGGTTTTTTCACTGTACACTCACACATAATCATTATTCACTACAATAATATAATTATGTTTTCATCCTTAAAAAAACCATATAACTTGGTATTGGAGATATTTTTATTTTTTTATATGGTTTGTTAATTATTTAACATTTATTTGATGTATTTTTGCTTTGTAAAATAATCTCATTACTCTTCAAGATATATTTTTTTAGCTTGCATCGAGGGTGTGTTTTTCTTTTCAATTCTGAAAGACCGATAAAAAACAAGTTTTTCATTGGCTTCATAAAATTAAAATATTCATCCAAGGTTATTTTGGTCTTTTCATTATAACTTTCATGTTAATTTCATGACAACTAAGGGCAATATGATCTTTAAATGTTGATTAATAAATTTAAAAAAAAATTAAAAGTTATTGGCCTGTGGGCGCTTCCCGATGGTCAAACCAGAACTTTTATTGTGTCATTGGATGCGTCGTCGCCTCCCCTTCCTTTTAGTAGGGTGCATGTCAGTAGCGGTGAGATAGTTTATCGTTGGTGGACTTTCTTTTCCTTCTTTTCTCTCTCCTCCCCCTAAAAATACAGGTTTGTTCTTCTTCTTCTTTTTGTATTTCAATTTTAATTCTTATTCTTTTAATTTTCAATTATTTTTTTATCCTTTTGTAAAAGCAATATTTCATTATTTCTAGTTTGGTTCCTATTGCTTTAATTTCTAAATTTTTTCTTTCACCCTTTTGTAAAATTTTATTTATTTTCAATTTAATCCTCAATTCTAGTTTGTCATGTATAATGTTTTTTTAATTTGGTCCTTCTTCTTTCTATTTTTTTACTTTGACCCTTTTATCAAGATTTTGGTTGTTTTTAATTTCACCCTTTAATCCAAGTTTGTTGTTTTTTTTTTTCTAATTTAGACATTATACTTTTTGATTTATTTGTCCTTTATCTTTTTCTTTTTTCAGTTAAACCCTCCAATGAAAGGATTGTTCTTTGCTCTCTAATTTATTTTTTATCTTAATTTTCACCATCATTCTTGTAATTGCTATTTTTTTTATTTTAGATCATTTCGTGTAATTGATTTTCACCCTCTTGTAAAATAGAAACTTGGACCTTCATCTTCTACTACAAGGGAAACCTATCATAACATATAAGAAAAAACCTCTTGTAAAATAGGAACTTTGGACCTTCATCTTTTGCTACAAGGGAAACCTATCATAACATCTCTTATAGACCTTATTAAGACAATTATTGACTCTAAAGGCATACCCAAAAGGCCTTGGTAGTAGTTTGCACACCACAACATCATTTCCAGTCAGCAAAATAGTCCTTGTTTTGAAAAAGCAGAAACCAGGTATAGTGAAAAATGTCTTTTGATTAAGGCTTCTTTTAGCATACTTATCAAGTTGGAGGAGTTCTAGGACAATGCAAAGAGTCCTGGAAAATAGTAGAGACTTCAAAAGGCTTTAATATCATTAAAAATAGTTGCAACAATTGGTTTTCTAAACATACCCAAGGAACACTAGCAATAACAACCATAACAACATCAAGTGAGTTTCTGAGCTTTTTTTTTTATGCTAAATATATATCATTTGGTCCTTTCCTAGTTCTAGTGTCAGTGTAATTCGATTTAATAATTTTTTAAGATATGAAATGCAAAACATTAGTTATCTATGATAAAAAAAAAATCCACCAAAATGAACATTTGTTGGAAGGTTGTTCCATGATTGTGTTTTTATTATTCTTAGTTCATGTTTTCTATTAATATAAGCAAAAGAAATCTAGTTGGGAACAAATAATCATGAAAAATGAGAGATCCTTACAATTTGTTTTTTTTTTTTTTTTTTATGAAAACCATAGAAAAGATGTATTTTAAATTTTGTTAGGTGATCTGAACTAGGTTTTTGTCATTATGGTTAGCAATGAAGACCTTTCCATATTTTTTTTATTACTATAAAAATTAAGAAACAAGGATTATTAGGGTTCATAGAACTCTTTTGGAAGCAATGTATGGTTTTTGAATAGAGAAAGTTGATCCCATTCAAACATGAAATGTTGTTACATGGCATGTGAAGTTTCTTTTCTTTTCTTTTCTTTTTTGAATTGGTTTGGACATGAAATATTAGGTGTGGGGATGTCACTTGAATCCTAAAGATGTTGTTTTTCTAGGGTTCCAATCTATTGTTGTGGTTAGAAGGCATGCGTGTCCTTCGATTTGGAGAACATGACAATTTAGGGTTCTTCCAATCTAGGGTTTTTATAATCTAATTTAAGTTACTTAACTTGAAAATAGATGTTTTAAAAACTTCAATTCTTTAAAGTTTCTTTGTGCTTTAATTTTAATGTTACATGTTTTCTTTGCTTAGTTTGTTAGAGTTTAGGCTAAGTATCCTTTATTATAATAAATGTGAAAATCATGAGCTAAATGCATGTTTTTTGTTTTCTTAAATAATGAATGAATGAATAACAAGAGGCTTGGAACTTTTTATATTAGGGTTTAAATTTGTTTATTGAGAGTTTGTTGATTAAAAAATTAGCTTAATTAAGATTTGTGTTTTTAAGTTAATTTTAGTCCATATCAAAATTAAATGTTTTGTTTAAAAGAAACAAATCAAAGTTTTCTTCAAATCAATGAAATCTTGTATTTTTAGAGATTAACATCAATTTTTTTTTCATTCAAGTCCAAATAGAAAACAATCTTTTATTTTTAGGAAATAATGTGAAAAACTTTTGTCGAAGTCAAAAATCGATGAGATCTTCTCTTTTTAGAGATTAACACCATAATTTTTTTGTCAAAATCCAAAAATCTATAAAATCTCCTATTTTTATGGATTAATGTCAAATTTTTTCATTAAATCTTCTAAATCGATAAAATCTCCTATTTTTAGATATTAATATCATGTTTTAAAAAAAAATCTAAAATTGATGAAATCTTCTATTTTAGAGATTAACTTCAAAATGTTTTTTGTTAAAAATTCAAAATCAATGAAATCTTCTACTTTTAGAGATTAACTTCAAGATTTTCGTTGAAATTCAAAAAAAATGATGAAATCTCTTATTTTAAGGATTAATGTCAAAGTGTTCATTAAAAAAAAAGATAGATTAAATCTTTTATTTTTAGGGACTAACACCAAATTTCTTGATGAGCTTTCAACATTCCTTTTAAAAATATAAATCATAAAATAAAAAAGAAATATGCTCAGAAATAGATTTATACAATTAATAGCTTTCCTAGAATAAATTTTGAAGAAAACATATAGCGAATGTAATCTTTCATTCGAAATGATGCAATAAGAGTGACATTGATCTTTTTTAAATATAACAAAACCAATATCAGAATCTCTAAAACTAGCATCTATTTTAGAATTTTTAGTTTTTTTTAATTGCCAGGTAACGAGTCTATTATTTTTAGTTTTTTTTTTAAAAAAAAAATTTTGAGAATCTTGTATTCATCACGATATGACATTGGAGAATTTAATTCAATACCAAAATAATTAATATATTATGTATGTTATGTAATTTGTTTATAGATATATTATTTTATTCAATAATTATGATTTTATAAAATTAAACTCATTGTCGGATTTATTTCAATATATTAGTTTTAAAAATCAAGTAATATAAGTATTTATATTAAAAAATAAATATGTTATTTTCAAATTAAATATTTTAAATTAAAAAATAAATAATTTTGTTTGAATTTCTCATGAAATTCTCAAGAATAAATCAAACAAAATAAAAACATTTTACTTAGACCTTTTGTTTTCAACTAAACACAAATATCACTTTTTCAGCTATTACATCACTTATATTCTCGACAATCACAGTCTAGAAAGATTTTTTAAGAATCTGCATATTAAAAATTTCCTCTACAGTATGTTTGGTTTGCTAAAATTTATAGATTTTTCATAAATTTAATATTCTTTGAGACATCCCACAAACCAATAAATGTAATTTCCTTCTAAAATGTGAAAAAATAGAATAAAATGATTACAATATCTTCACTTTTCACATTAAATGAATTAACATATCCTTACTTTTTTCTAATAATAAAAAAAGTGTTGTAGACTTAATAAAAAAATTATTAATGTAATATGCATCTTCTTAGGAGCATAATTACTTGGAAAAAAAAACATCATATTGTTAAATTAAATATTTTAAGTTTTAGGAGTAAAGTAATATTTTGATTAAATTACTCGTGAAGTAGTATGTATAAATCAAACATAATAAAAACACATTATCAGAAGAAAAAAAATTTAACTACATACAAATATCTTATTCCTGACAATTATATTTTAGAAAAATATTTAAAAATATGCATATCATTAATCCCCAAAATACACTTTAATTTAAATAGGCAGTTAGGCATCTCAAAAGATAAAATACCAAACATTATTATATCAATCTTGAACATAATTACAAATAAGGTTGTTAATCATTTCAACGAGTTACTCAATACACTAAATAATATTAACTAATTGGTACCCTTGTTTTGCTAGGAGATGTTTACACATTGTTATAAAATATTTAATTATCTTTTGAAGAACTAGCTTTGCATGCAAAACTATAAAAGTTTTTTTCTTATCAGAAAATATGTACTTGTAACAATCCATGCTCTCTTTGGTAAGGATGAATCCAAACTTGTCATAACGGGAGAGCAACACCTATAACTTTGATTGTGGGGAGACTATTTTGTAAAAATACCCTATAAATTTTCAAAAGTTATGGGGGCTTTTTCTTCTTTTTTTTCAAATTTTATTTACCAGCCTCTAAATTCATTCCGCTACTTTTATAAGTTGCTTCTCTGTAGCAAATGAAAGTAGATTTTCATTTGTGGTTAGCCTTTTCAATTACTATCCTCTCCTACACAATAAAAGAATAAGGTCTTAATTATCCATTCCATGAGAATATCTTGATTATGTGGTCACACAATCCATAATAAAATTAAAAATCAATTTAAAAACTAAATATAAAGTCTGAAACCATAACTCAGAGATAACTATATACCAAAAAACCAAAGGTATTTGATTAGTACTTAAAAGTGCATGTTTATCAAGGTTTTATATCATCATTTTGCACTTGAAGTATCAATAACTCCTTAACTAAAGCATGTTTTATAATAACAAGTTTGATACTATAAGATACCTTAATTTATGGTAAATGCTCATCTTAAATGCAGGCCTATCACATAAATAAAAGGATTGATTGATGAGTTTAAGTATTGAAAGTGAAAGGACAAAGAGATGGCCAAACTTAGAAAAGAGATGCCGGTGCAGTCCAAACTGGAACATTGCTCGGTAATTGGATCATATCTGGAGTTCTAGATCTCGGATTTAGGTCCATTTTATATGGATGGAAAGGTAAGACAAAGGCCTACAACTTTCATGGGAGCCCAAGATTTAAAAAGGCCGTTTTGAAGTCCAAACTGAAGGAACAACAAAGAAGTCCGAAGCTGTCCTGCAACCTAGACACTATTTAGTGTTCAGCCCATATCTTGAGTTCTAGAAGTCCAAATGACCTCATCTTTTTTTTTGTTGGAAAGCTGAGACAATTTCCTAGAACATTCCTGAGGATTCTGGGCAAATTATGATGTTAGCAATGACGTCTTGTTCAGACAAGAAGATAAGGATTGTCACCAAGTCAAGATGTGGCCACCCACTCATCAATTAATTAACAAATCAATAGTTCCAAATTTTGGCCTATAAAAGGAGGCACTTACCATGTATTGAGGCATCTTGGTTTCCAGATCAAGATCATGCTTTGTATTGCTTATGTTTTGCTTTCATTAATATCAAGTTTATGCACTTCATTTCCTTTCCTTTACTTAGTTAACTTCTTTCTCATTTATGTTCTTATCTTGTTCATTTATGTTTCTTTCTTTCATTATGTTTAGCTAAGTTAATTATGTCAAGGTGAAAAGGGTACACTAATGGTGTAAGAATAAGTATAATATAAACTTAACATGGACCTTAACGTTGGATACTAACATGTTTTATATTTGTTATCTTGTTCACTTTTAATACTTTGCTTGTTAAATGGTTAATCTAGATTTATGTTGTATAACACTTGGTACAACAAATACTTGGTACTTTCATAGCCCATACTGTATGGTATAACCGACACCTGAGCTATGAAAGGAACTTGATTTGTTGTTAACATAAGTTATAATCATGAATGCCTGCCAACATTTACAAGTATTAGCTTTATTCGAATAAGATAACTAATGTAATCATGTTAACAATTTATAATCTGATTGGAACTTCCTTTATGTGTGGTTTCCAATTGAGTAATAAGAGTTTATACTATACTTGTTTGAAGTACCATTAGTGGATCCTCTAACCTTGACATTTATTTTTATCGTTGTTTAATCCTTACATTAATCTTTCAACTCAAAGTTCTCATTAATTTCTTCCTTCTCTTCTTTATTATTGTTGTTGTTGTTGTTGTTATTATTATTATTATTATCTGTTCATAAACTCAGTATATAGGCTGGAAACCTGTGACCCGATCTTTTAGATCATTCTCAGGTATAACAACGCCACGTACTGAGTATTATTATTATTATTACTATTACTAGTACTACTATTGTTATTATTATTGTTATTGTTGTTATTGTTGTGTATAATTTATACAATTAACCTCTCTGTGGTTCGACCCCGGTCTTGCCGGGTTATTTATTACTTCGACACTCCTGCACTTGGGAGAAGACATCAAGCTTTTGATCGTGTCAAGTTTTTGGCGCCGTTGCCGGGGAGGTAAATTCTTGTATAAATTATAATATTTAATTTATTTTCTCTTTTCACTTTTCATTTTATCTAACTTTTGTTTTCTTTGTCTTCTATTTTCTTTTCTTCTTTTTATTCTCTTTTTACACGTGCATGCGAGTTTGGTCACGTACATTAAGTGGTCGACTTTGTAGGGTATCCTCATCATTTTCAGAAAATATGGTCGAAGAAGATAATCAATCGCTTCATAATGAGAATAATGAGAATAACCGTATGAGAACACTTAGAGACCACATGAATCCCACAAGAACAAGTGCACCCTCATGCATAGTTTTCCCTCCTGATGCATCTCATTTTAATTTTAAGCCAGGCATTATTCAACTTTTACCATCTTTTCATGGCTTAGACTTAGAAAATCCATACTTGTATTTAAGGGAATTTGAGGAGGTCTGTAATACATATAATGACTCAAATTGTAGAATGAACACCATTCGATTAAAGCTTTTTCCTTTTTCATTAAAAGATAAAGCTAAAACATGGCTACAAAATTTGAGACCAGGATCCATTCGTGCTTGGGATGAAATGCAACAACAATTTTTAAAGAAGTTTTTTCCGTCTCACAGAACAAACTCTTTCAAAAGACAAATCATCACTTTCACTCAAAAACCAGGAGAAACATTTTACCAATGTTAGGATAGGTATCGAGATTTGCTTAATACTTGCCCTCATCATGGTTTTGAAACATGCAGATTGGTTTCACATTTTTATGAAGGTTTAACACCTAGAGATAGGCAAATGGTTGAATTGATGTGCAATGGAACCTTTGAAGATAAAGACCCTAATGAAGCAATGGAGTACCTAGACTTGCTAGCCGAAAATGCTTAAAATTGGGACACCACAGGTACTTATGAGGCACTAAGTAAAACTCAACCTCATACATCTAGTGGAGGTATGCACAACCTTAGGGAAGATCATGATCTCCAAGCCAAGTTTGCATCTTTAGCTAGAAAAGTCGAGGCACTAGAATTGAAAAAGAATGGTCAATTAAAATCTGTTCAAGACATTGTGTGTCAAATCTGTGAAACCAAGGAACACTCAACAAATGATTGTCCAACTTTGCCTTCTTTTAAGGAATGCCTCCATGAACAAGCCCATGCTTTAAACAGTTTTCAAAGGCCCAACCATAACCCATACTCACAAACGTATAACCCTGGTTGGAGAAATCACCCAAATTTTAGTTGGAAGAGTGATAGCAACAATGCACAAACTTCATAGCCACCGTTTCAAGCACACCATAATTTTCAAAATTCTCATGGATATGCACCTCCTTATGCTCCACCTCCTAGAAGAAATCTTGAGGAAACATTGCATGCATTCATTCAAAAGCAAGAGACAATCAACACTCAACTTGCTCAAGGCATGACAGATTTTAAAGATACTCTTGCAAAGTTAACATCTGCTCTCAGTTTCCAAGAAAAAGGTAAGTTTCCATCTCAACCACAACAAAATCCAAAGGGGCAATACAATGCAAATGCAAGTGGTTCTGGAAACCAACACATGGATCAAGTCAAATCAGTCATCACTCTTCGTAGTGGTAAGGTTATTGAAAAACCCATTCTTAAACCTTGTGAGAAAGATGATGAGTCTATCTCTGAGGGTAAGGAAGGGGTTGAACCTGAACATTGCAAAGAAAAGATTGATTCCCCGCCAGCACTTCCATTTCCTCATGCCATGACCAAACAAAGGAAAGTCAATCACAACTCTGAAATTTTTGAAATTTTCAAACAGGTAAGGATCAATATACCTTTGTTGGATGCTATTAAACAGGTTCCTTCCTATGCTAAATTTTTGAAAGATTTGTGCATTATGAAGAGAAAATTGAATGTGAAAAAGAAAGCCTTTTTAGCCGAACAAGTAAGTGCCATTCTTCAGAACAATAATGCTTTGAAATATAAAGACCCTGGTTGTCCTACAATTTCTTGCTTTATTGGAGAACATAAAATTGAAAGAGCTTTACTTGATCTTGGAGCTAGTGTGAATTTACTTCCATATTCAGTTTTTCAAAGTCTCAATCTAGGTGAGTTAAAACCAACTTCAGTAACTCTTTTACTTGCCGATAGATCTGTAAAAGTGCCTAGAGGAATAATCGAAGATGTGTTAGTACAAGTCGATAAATTCATTTATCCTGTGGATTTTATTGTCTTGGACACGCAACTTGTTGAAGCATGTAATTCATTTCCTATTATTTTAGGACATCCGTTTCTTGCAACTTCTAATGCATTGATTAATTGTAGGAATGGACTCATGAAGTTATCTTTTGGAAACATGACATTGGAGATGAATATTTTCAACATTTGCAAGCAACCTGGAGATGATAATGATTTACAAGAAGTAGATCTTATTGAAGAATTAGTTCATGATCAACTTGAATCTACTTTGAGTAAAACTGAGTTGGATGAATCTGAAGATTTGCAAATGATTTATTCTCAGGAAGAAATCACGGATGAAAAAGGCACCAAAAATATTGATGTTGATCTTGTGTCAAAAGTGACAACAGATTTGACATTTGACATCCCACCAATCGATGATTACTTTCCTGAAGAATCCTTACTTTCTCTCAGTTCAATGCCTTGGTTTGCTAAAAATATCAATTTTCTTGCAACAGGAGATTTGCCAGCTCACTGGAGTACCGAAGACAAAGGAAAGTTTTTGAACGAAGTGAAGAACTTTTACTTAGATGACCCTTACTTATTCAAAAATTGTCCTAATCAAATATTTCAAAAATGCATTCCCAACAATGAGGTAAGTAATGTCATTAAACTTTGTCATTCTGAAGCATGTGGAAGTCAATTCTCATCAAGAGAGACGACTGCAAAAATCTTACAAAATGGATTTTATTGGCCCACCATGTTCGAGGACACACATGCATTCTGCAAAACTTGTGAAAATTGTCAAAAAGTTGATACTGGTCAAAAAGTTTTGCTTTATAATTCTCAACTCCATTTATTTCCTGAAAAACTAAGATCAAGATGGAGCGGTCCATTTATTTTGAAACATGTGTATCCTTATGGGGCCCTTGATATTGAGAATCCAAAGAATGACAATGTTTTGAAGGTAAATGAACATCGTTTAAAAGCTTACTTTGATGAGTTTCCTAGTGAAAATGAATCCATTGGTTTGAATAATCTTATTGATAAAGGTTGATTATTTTGTTTTTCTCACATTTTTTTTGTTTTTTAGTGTGACTTTTGTTTTGCTAGTCTATCACCCCGGTCAAATGGCGGATAACGGTACTCCGTGACTTAAGTCGGTTCTTTCAGTTTCCCAAATAACTGATATCTGTATATATTTGTACAATTCTTAGCTTTTTCTCTCTTCTTTGAATCTCGTCTCCAATTCTCTTTTGAAAATGGACACCACTCTTGAAAAAATGAAAAAGTATTTTCCCGCTCTGCCTCAGAATGCGATTACAAAAATTTACCGTGCTAGGTGTGAAAGATTGAGGTTGTTAATGAACCATGGAATTCCTGAAGATATTCATTGGCTGATTGAAGCAAAGGTCCGATTATCAGGTGAGTCCTCCAATTCTTTCATTTCACACATGCCTGGAACAGGTGAAAGCACTTTTGCAAAGAAACGTCGTGCAAAACGACTGAAAGTCTGTCACAGATGTGCCAGATGGACTTGTAATGCGACATGTCGTTCTTTAGGAATGGTATCTGTAAACCGTGAAGATAAAATACAATTCATTAAGGATGACCTAAGTAAGGGGTCTTTAGATAATCTTTTATTAACCCTTGAGACGCATCCTAGTGGAGATGTGCATCGTGTAATTCATTATTTATGGCCACAATTCCATAAAGAACATGATCGACTTAGTCTTGGGAATCTGACTAAAAAAAACCCTGTTTGCCAGTTTTTAAGAAAACTGGATGGGAAGCCTATCCCCGACCCATAGAGGGCGTTTAAGCCGTTCTTGGACGTAAAACCAGGGGAAGATGTGAGCCACAATCACAACTACCTGTACATACATGCTTTGTCAAAATAAATAAATAAAGAGAGAGAGTGTGAGACTACAGTTGGCCTACATGTAGGTGGTATGATTGCATTTTCACTTTTGCATTTATAAATTCTTCTCTTCCTTCCCTTCATTTCTACTCATCCCATACATTAATCAAATATAGAAGTGTGTAGAAATGGCAGGTTCCTCAAGTCATCATGTAAGAAATATTTGTGTTTTCGGTGGATCCAGTCCTGGGAAAGAAAAAGAGTTTTTAGAATCAGCAAATCATCTTGGTCAAGTACTAGCTGAGAGAAAGATTCATTTAATGTATGGGGGAGGCAGCCTTGGGTTAATGGGAGGTGTGTCAATGGCTGCATTTTTAAGAGGCAGACAAGTTTTGGGGGTTGTCCCCAAAGCTTTAGCAAATGGGGACATCATTGGAAAAACAATTGGAGAGGAACTATAGGTCCTAACAATGTCTGACCGATTGAATACCATGTTTAACCATGCTGATGCCTTCGTTGCCTTACCAGGTGGTCTGGGCACATTGGAAGAGATCTTTCATATTTCATCTTGGGCCCAACTGCACATTCACCATAAACCTATAGGTTTGTTAAATGTTAATGGTTTTTATGATAAGTTGCTATCTTTCCTTGATCAAGCTGTGGAACAGGAATTTCTAACATCTTCGGCACGACAAATCATAATCTCTGCTGCTACTGCTGAACAATTGATTGACCAACTACAATCTTTCATCCCTGTCATTGATCCTTGTATGAGTCGCCTAGATTGGTCAGCTAAGGAAAGCCGTAAAAAGCTTAGATTAGATTTGAGCCTTCATCTGTGAAACCTTGTGTCTTTTGGTTTTATTAATAGCATATTATTTTGTTTTGTTACTTCTTATATTTGTTTAAGTGTGTTTCAGGTTTATCATTGTTCGTTGTTTCAGGTAATGTCTTCTATACTCTATCTTTCTACCTTAGGACATTGAGGACAATGTCTCGTTTTGGTTGGGGGGAGAGGGTAGTAGTTTAAAAAAAAAAAAAAAACTAACCAACTAACTGTTTTTGTTTTTAAAACCATTTGGCAAAACTGTTATTACTAGGATGGCAGAGTAAAGAGGAATTATTCTTGAGACGCATCTTAGTAAAAAATTTCTAACGGTTATTTGCAATATTCATAACAAAGCCTATTAGAATACTTCTTGAAATATTCAGGTTTACAAACTCTCGCATTGTTATCACTTGATTCTGCTCATATACTCATTTAACAAGTATTATTAAACCTTCATTTTCACACACACACTTTAACATATGATTGTGGGTTGCACATTGGATTATTACATTATTTATGTTCTTTTGTTGAAGGTAACAACTAAGGGTAAGGGTTAGTATATAATTTGCAAAAAAAAAAATGATGATAATATTGATGATAATAAAAACGTAGATAAGTTTGGTTTCGTAGCCTCCCTAACCTAAGCAATTAAGCCCGAAGGGGTGTTTTAACACCTAATACCCTAAAGTCAACTGACTTGGGAGTTATTGGCCCAAAGCTTGTTACATGGGTTAAGGAGAAAAGCTTAAGGGAATCAAACATTGCACTATCTACGTATCAGTATCTGCAACCCGAGTTGTTAAGCTCGTAGGGGTGTCTCAACACCTAATGCCCTAAGACCAACTAGTCTGGGAGTCATTAGCCTAAAACTCGTTACATGGGTTAAAGATACATTATGTTTTAAGTTGTATGTGTATATAAATAAAATTAAAAAAAAAAAGAGAAGAAAAAAAGAAAAAAAAAAGAGAGAAAAAAAAGTAATAATAATAATAATCCCAACCCAAGGAAGTTCACCTTAAACATTTGAACATAATATTGTTTTCTTCCAACAAAAGCTCCATCATCTATGTTTTCATATATTGAGCACATAAAAAGAAGGTTTATTAATATCTTGTTTAAGAAGTATGAAGCAGTAATATAAATTTAATGAGAGTTTGTTTATCTGGATAGATTAATAGAAGTTGAATGATGAATGCCTTGCTTTGTGAAACTTGCAAATTGTTTCTCTATTTTAACGCTTTAGATTACTAGGGACTAGTAATAAGCTAGTTGGGGGGGTGATTAGTACTTAAAAGTGCATGTTTATCAAGGTTTTATATCATCATTTTGCACTTGAAGTATCAATAACTCCTTAACTAAAGCATGTTTTATAATAACAAGTTTGATACTATAAGATACCTTAATTTATGGTAAATGCTCATCTTAAATGCAGGCCTATCACATAAATAAAAGGATTGATTGATGAGTTTAAGTATTGAAAGTGAAAGGACAAAGAGATGGCCAAACTTAGAAAAGAGATGTCAGTGCAGTCCAAACCGGAACATTGCTCGGTAATTGGATCATATCTGGAGCTCTAGATCTCGGATTTAGGTCCATTTTATATGGATGGAAAGGTAAGAAAAAGGCCTACAACTTTCATGGGAGCCCAAGATTTAAAAAGGCCGTTTTGAAGTCCAAACTGAAGGAACAACGAAGAAGTCCGAAGCTGTCCTGCAGCCTAGACACTATTTAGTGTTCAGCCCATATCTTGAGTTCTAGAAGTCCAAATGACCTCATCTTTTTTTTGTTGGAAAGCTGAGAAAATTTCCTAGAACATTCCTGAGGATTCTAGGCAAATTATGATGTTAGCAATGACGTCTTGTTCAGACAAGAAGATAAGGATTGTCACCAAGTCAAGATGTGGCCACCCACTCATCAATTAATTAACAAATCAATAGTTCCAAATTTTGGCCTATAAAAGGAGGCACTTACCATGTATTGAGGCATCTTGGTTTCCAGATCAAGATCATGCTTTGTATTGCTTATGTTTTGCTTTCATTAATATCAAGTTTATGCACTTCATTTCCTTTCCTTTACTTAGTTAACTTCTTTCTCATTTATGTTCTTATCTTGTTCATTTATGTTTCTTTCTTTCATTATGTTTAGCTAAGTTAATTATGTCAAGGTGAAAAGGGTACACTAATGGTGTAAGAATAAGTATAATATAAACTTAACATGGACCTTAACGTTGGATACTAACATGTTTTATATTTGTTATCTTGTTCACTTTTAATACTTTGCTTGTTAAATGGTTAATCTAGATTTATGTTGTATAACACTTGGTACAACAAATACTTGGTACTTTCATAGCCCATACTGTATGGTATAACCGACACCTGAGCTATGAAAGGAACTTGATTTGTTGTTAACATAAGTTATAATCATGAATGCCTGCCAACATTTACAAGTATTAGCTTTATTCGAATAAGATAACTAATGTAATCATGTTAACAATTTATAATCTGATTGAAACTTCCTTTATGTGTGGTTTCCAATTGAGTAATAAGAGTTTATACTATACTTGTTTGAAGTACCATTAGTGGATCCTCTAACCTTGACATTTATTTTTATCGTTGTTTAATCCTTACATTAATCTTTCAACTCAAAGTTCTCATTAATTTCTTCCTTCTCTTCTTTATTATTGTTGTTGTTGTTGTTGTTGTTGTTATTATTATTATTATTATCTGTTCATAAACTCAGTATATAGGCTGGAAACCTGTGACCCGATCTTTTAGATCATTCTCAGGTATAACAACGTCACGTACTGAGTATTATTATTATTATTACTATTACTAGTACTACTATTGTTATTATTATTGTTATTGTTGTTATTGTTGTGTATAATTTATACAATTAACCTCTCTGTGGTTCGACCCCGGTCTTGCCGGGTTATTTATTACTTCGACACTCCTGCACTTGGGAGAAGACATCAAGCTTTTGGTCGTGTCAGTATTAGAAAAAGATTTTGAACATAGAGATAACTTTATATCTAAAAACCTAAAATATGCAAATAACATCATGAAACAAGTTAATCTTCGATAAATAGGTGTATGATCTTTATTTCTGTAAAGAAAAGTTGTTTGGAACACACAAAACAAAGAAAAATCATGTTTTTTTAGATTATTATAGCTACCAAAACTTTCAATCATAAAGGCAATCTATAGTCCCCTTTATATAATCCTAATGGATCTTTTTTGGGTTGCAAGCCAAAGGGTCCTATCTAGTAATCAACTAATACAAGTCTAATACTGAAACAAACTCTAAACACAACATCTCATGGTCCCAAAACAAACTCAATTTAGAATAAAGTTCAAAGCTAATAATATACAACACTAGAATAAATAAATAAAACCATCATAAAATAAATTCCTCTTGCTTGAAATCCCTATGCATACAGAAACTCCCCCTTTGCTTTTTCTTGAAGGCTTTGCTTCGACTTTATGCTCCAAATTAGCTATGAAACTTTGTTTTAATTGCTGTAATTTTCTCCTTTAAATTGTCTTCTCTTAGTCTCTTTGATGTGCTAGGAAATCCTGTAAAATAAATAAAAAAGAACAATAAAAGAATTCTAAGCCTCTTTGTCACCATATATATTCCATAATAGATATGGAATCCTTGCTAACTATGGATAATATTTGTTGTCATAAATATTTGCTTGTTTGACATGGAGTCCTTATAGGATAGTTAATCAAATAGTTTTTACAGAAGTTTCCAAGAGTATTAAGGAATCCTTGTATGACTAGAATCCATAATATACAAGGAAAACAATGTTTTTTCAATTTTCATAAATTTTCGACAGATTTTAGTCCTAATTTTAAATACATCGTTCTTTTTAGTCCAAATAAATTAGCAGGCCTATCACATATCACCTAAATAGTATGAATGTATACTTTCCAACCCAATTGATATATAAACAAAATTTTTTCTGTAACATTAAATATAGTCCAAACAGTAGACAAAGGTCTAGATAGATAGATTTGATAAGATTTGTCCAGTAACTTTGATCTTATGATATAATCTCCCATAATATTCCAATTGAATTGAAATTTTAACCCAAATAAAAAACATGTTTAGAAACGGTTGTAAAAATTTCATCCCAATCTAATGATCAAATTGTTATTTCTAATATCATAAAGCTAGAAAAAAACAAATCTTTTTTGTCAAAATTTGAATTTGATCTTGTTTGGATCATATCACTATCTATTATAACAATATGTAAAATATGAGTAAATAAATCTACATCAACTAATCAATATACTATTAAATGCAATCACTTCTCATATATTCTATGATAAAGATACATGTATTAGTTATGTGCTACTAAATTTAAATATTAACTAAAAATATTTTATCATCTATTAAAAATTAATGCATACACAAAGTATTTTTTTCAACCTAAAAATACAAATTACTATGATTACAATGATTATGATAACACAAAATTGATATGATCAAAATTGGATCACTCCTTAACCACACCACCAAATAGATGTTTGATATTGCAGTGCAAAATACTTTTTGCAAATATTTTTTGTTTAAAAATCTATTAAAATGATTGTTTTTCATTTTTGACATCAAACACATTAAAACCATTAGAAAACACTAAGAAAAATATCAATTTAATATATTTTTTAAGCCACATACTCTTTCAAAACATGCCTAAATACAATTTTAAACACAATGACAAATACAAATTAAGTCAAGCATAGAAATGCAGGTATATCACATAATTTAAATTATATAGTGTCGAATTTGGTGTTTAACATGATATCTTATTATTAAATAATTTTCTTACATTTTATACTGGTATAGCAATAAAAAATTTTTTCCCCATTCATGACAAGTGACAAATAATAACATTTTCTTTTGAGAAGGACTGAGAGCAACTCTAACCCAGGTGCTAAGTGCAGAGTCAAAAGTAAAAAAAAAAAAAAAAAAAAAAAAAATTTGGCTTTTCTTTATTTGTTTTTCATGCTCTACAGGGAAAGCTAAACAAAATTTTATTTCTCCACATCTAGCAAAAATGCTAAAACACACTCATTGCCAAGGGTGTTCAAAAAAACCGATAAACCGAGTAAATCGATTAGATTATGTAGAAAAAATCCCGGTTCGGTTCGGTTCGGTTTTTGGTTTTGTAGTGCAGAAACCGGGTAACCGGACCAGACCGGTTCAAAAAAAGGGTCCCTAGACTAGGCTAGTATAAATAGAAAAAGTTGTGCCACATCCCTCTCTTCTCTCCAGTTTACTCTCCGCCAAATACTTTCTAAACCCTAGCCGCCACCCATGTTTCACCATCTTCGTCTCAGCACAGCCCCCCATCTTTTTTTTGAGGTGATGAACTGCAAATTATTAATTCACGGGGAAATGAGCAACGACGAACACTTGTAGCTTGAAAAGCACAACAACAATCTCCATATTCAAATCATAACTAAACTATCCAAAGCCTTGCAAGAAGGCAGGATGGCTTCATTACAGGAGGATCAAAGAGAACAGTAGGTTTTCATCATCATTCCTTTGCAACGGCAGCTTCTTTCTCGAAAAAGTAATCGTGTTGTATTTTCCGATTGATTTTTTTTCCTCAGCACAACCCTCCATCTTCATCTCTCATTCTTAACTTTTCTCACATCTCTCAACCGTTCTCACAGCCCCCCCCCCCATCTTCATCTTCATCTTCATCTTCATCTTCATCTCTCAACCTTTCTCACAACCCCCCTCCCAACCCAACATCTTCATCTCTCATCTCTCTTAGGTTTGAAAAAAATATCCATTTACAAGCAAGACTCCCTGTTAAGTGCTTCTAATGATATTCTTGAAACCTACAACTGTGTTGCTAATTTGTAATAGTTTTGTAATTCTCAAGTTGGCACGGCATTTTTTCATCATATATGGGCTTCTTCATTACATCAAGTTATGGCAATAATATGTGAATTCAAAGCTGTAAAAGCTCAATTTAATGTAAGCTTTAAAAAAATAAAAAAAAGTGGGATTAGGTTTCCCGGTTCTTTGCCAAAAAAACCAGATTTAACCGAACCGGATCGATTCGGTTTGAACCGGTTTTCGGTCCGGTCCGGTTAATATTTTATAAAATTACTGTAATTCGGTTCGGTTGGTTTTTTAAGTCTAAACCGAACCGAACTGAACCGTGAACACCCCTACTCATTGCATTAGTGTTTTTAAATCTATGTTTTTTTTAGTTTGCTTTTAATGAGATTATTTTTAGTCTCATAATCCATGTCATGGGTTTGGTGAGTTCATCTAGATTTACTCGGGTTGTTTTTTTTTATTCTTTTTTTTAATTGAATTATTTTTAATTTTATCATTTAATATTGTATTGATTGAGAATCATCTAGGTTATTTTTAAACTCTCCAAGTCAACCAAGTGATATCGAGTTGTTAAAATAGTTGTGTATCAAATATATTAAAATATAATTGACTTTTTTAAATGATTTTTTACCAATGAAATGTTTGTAAATAAAAAATTTATATTTATACCATTCAAAAAAATCATACTACAAATTTAACTCCTTTAAATAGTTTTCTATTGGAGATGCTATAAACAACATTAGAATAGTTAGTTGTAGTCATGATACTCCATACGGCAGAACATAGCTAGCTACTCCAACAGTCCAAACATATACCTGTACTATCATCATTACTTTTGAATTTCCCTCCCAATGTTAGGATAGACAAGTTGGTTCCATAATAATTCTTTCAAATTTCCTATCGAGTTTTATTCCATCAACATCACCTGCTACTGATAAATAATTGTGCATGATGATAATCTCTTTCGGCTGAAGGTTTCACAGTCAAGGGATCAAAAATCAAGATCAAATTCAAATTTAAAAATCAAAATTTTTAATTTATTTAATGATGATTTAAGTATTATTTAGTCCTCACTCTCAAACTTCCCACCACTAACTGTCAACTTTCAACATCCAGTAACTGCTAATATTATGGAAAATAATTTTAATATCCCAAGAATCAGGAAATTATTTAATGGAGGCATTAAACCTTTCTCCCACCCTCTTCTTCTCTCTCTTCTTAAGGCCATCAATGCCCTTATTTGCCAAGGATTCCAAATCTACAATAGTCAAAACCCCATTTGCAGAACGGAACTCCCTTTTGATTTTGAGTAATCAAACTGAAAGACTTGTGCCGTGTCTGATTTTGTAGTTGATCATGCTTTTAAAATTTTTAATTTTAAATTAACTTTTTAAGGTTTTTAAAGTTTTGATATAGATTAAAAATAAATTTTAAAAAATTAAAAAATATATTATTTTTAAAATGTTTTTTAATAAAAATGATTTTAAAAACAACTCTTACTATATTATTTTAGATATATTTAAAAATATGATCCGATTATATTTCTTTAAATTTTAAATATTTTTATTTAAAATAATTTTTTTAAATAATTTTAAATTGTTTTAATGTGTTAATATTAAAAATAATTTAAAAAAAAATAAAAAAAAATTATTTTAATATATTTTTAAATAAAAAAATATTTTAAACCATTAGCATTACCACAGTTACAAACACATCAAACCCAGATTCAATTGCAGAGATACGGAGCTACAACTCATAGAAGAAACATCTTCTCCTAACCCAGCAGAGAAAAGAGAAGGTCTCAGCTTTTCTTTTTTACTCATTCTTTTGGAATTGAGAGAACCTATTAAAAGCATCCCTTTAATGGGCTGTCTACCTTTTGTGCGTCTTCAATGAACTTTCTTTCTGTAGAGAGGAGAGAGTGAGAGAAAGAGGGTATCTTGCATTTTTGGTTTAGGTGGGGAGTGAGAGAGGCAGGCAAAAGGCAAAATATACTCAAAACGGATTTTGAAAAAGAAATGCTTTAAGGTGAACTGATGCACGGGATGGTCAGTGGGCATATTTACTTCACGTTGCTCCAGAAATTTATAGAGAGATGTATATTTTCTACTGAAAGAAAGTGAGAAGATAAATTTTTTTAAAAGAGATAGGCTTGTTTTTCTCCTTAAAATAATTATTTTATAGTTTTTTTTCTTTTTTTTTTTGAATTTGAGAAAGTAAGTAGATTTTACCTTATGTCTCCAATCTTTGATGTTTATTTAAATATACTTCTGCCTTTGTAACAAAAAATTATTATTGTTGAAGTTTTCACTTGTTATGCTTTTCTGTCTTCTTATTCTTGTTTGTGTATTCATGATGAGTATTTGAACATTTTTTTAACGTTTGTTTGAATCTGCATCTCTGTTTCTTTCTGTGACCTCCTTTTGTCTTGTAATACAGTTTTTCACGAGGTTGTGTCAGATTTTCTTTTCAAAAAACCTAATCTTTATCTATTTATTTTAAGTTTTTTCATAAACTGCTCCCACACTGTTCTCTTCACTTCTCTGCTTGCAACCTGTAAAGATTCTAAAGATCTTGCAGTTCTTGATATTCTATACTCTCTATAAACATCCCTCATGGGCTCTTGTTTTCAGTTTTTTGAAACACACATTTTGTTCTTTAGGACCTCTCTTATACAAATATTCCTGTCATACCTCTTTTTTTTTTTCTTTTTTTTTTTTTTGTTTCCTGTCCATTTCTCACGCTTCAAAAATAGCCACAGGCCCCTAAAAGTTCTTTGACACAGGTTTCTTTATCCTAGTCTTTTCCACTTTAAACTGTTAAAAAAAGCGTAAACACACTCTTACTCCAAATCGGTGCTGTTAATACATTGTTTATCTATATAGGATTCTTGGCTACTTGTATCATTTCTCCATCTGTTTTGTCACTTCAAGTTGGTCCGTGAAAGAAATAGATAAGAGTTGACCATGGGCAGAGCTACAAGGTGGCTAAAGGGCTTATTGGGCATGAAGAAAGACAGAGATAAAGAAAGAGACGATATCGCCACACCAATTTCAAGTGATAAGAAAGAGAAGAAAAGGTGGAGCTTTTCCAAATCAGGGAAGGACGACGCTCCAGCGACTCTTTCAGGGAACACGAAAGATGCTACCTGGCTCAGTTCCTACCTTTCTGAGACGGAAAGAGAGCAGAAGAAGCATGCAATGGCAAGTGGCAGCAGCCACAGCTGCAGCAGCTGATGCTGCAGTTGCTGCAGCTCAGGCAGCGGTTGCCGTCGTGAGGCTCACCAGCCATGGCAGAGGCACAATGTTTGGTGGAGGGAAGGAGAAATGGGCTGCAGTAAAAATTCAAACTGTCTTTAGAGGCTACTTGGTAAGTGAATTCTTGAATTTTGATGTGCTGCATTTCAGGGGCTCAAAAATTCAAGTTTAAAAATTGGTTATCCTATCTGGCTATATCTGGTTTTTGCAGTTGCTGCAGAATTTTTTTCACGGTAATGAGAGATGTTTCTAGAATTTTCAGTTTCTTACATTATTATGTCAATGGTACAATTTTTTTTCTTGGTTGATGCTTTTATCTCTACTCTTTGCTTCAAAGCTGTGAAACATGAGGGTAATGAAACAGTACATATGCTTTTTGACATGGTTAAGATAAGTTGCTTTGACTGAATCTTGCTTTTCTCGATGCTGTCATAACCTAGAAGCTCCAATTCAAATGCTACGCAAAATGACACCATCCATTTCTTTTGTTAAAAATTAAAATAAAATTCATGTTAACATGGTAATGAAGATAGCTTTAGATTTAAATAAACGGTGGTGCTAAACTATACTTTCCTTAAATTGTACATTTGTCCTCCCAGCATATGTTCGGACAAGTAGATACTATAGCATTGAACAGTACATATGTTTTCCAAGTTTTCTTTTGACATGGCCATTGATTTTGCTTTTGTTCCTTTCATTCTTTCAGTTTGACCTATTTGAAATGGTCCCCTCTCCAGAATCTGAAATTTGAATTTTAAACTATGCCTTTATGGTTGAACTATTGATTGGAAATTCTTTCCATGCCATTCAATTACCTTTTCTAATTGATTTGAGAGTAATTTTTTTTGGAAATTCATCGCAATGTGTTTTTATGGATTAATTGCTTTCTATTGAGTTTATTTTTTATTTAATTTCTCAGGGCCCGAAAAAGCTCTTCGCGCATTGAAAGGGCTGGTTAAGCTACAAGCTGTTGTGAGGGGCTATTTAGTCCGAAAACGGGCTGCTGCAACTCTTCATAGTATGCAAGCTCTCATAAGAGCTCAAAAATTCTGTTCTATCTCAACATGCTCGTCGTTGGTTGAACAAAGAGAATAGATTTTCTGAGCACAGACCACGAAAATCCTCGGTAAGAAGCATATTTTCATTCTTGTGTAGGCTGTCCCGTTTCCTATTGTGGTGAAAACAAATTTGACAATTTCTTTTTGGTTCCAGGAGAGGTTTTGATGACATGAGAAGTGAATTCCACAG
>NC_133286.1:8110515-8132091 GCF_005239225.2 Populus alba | reverse complement strand
GGCTTCCAAAACTACTTTGCATTTGCATTGTATTGCCCTTTTGGATTTTGTTGTGGTTGAGATGGAAACTTACCTTTCTCTTGAAAACTGAGAGCAAATGTTAACTTTGCAAGAGTATCTTTAAAATCTGTCATGCTTTGAGCAAGTTGAGTGTTGATTGTCTCCTGCTTTTCAATGAATGCATGCAATGTTTCATCAAGATTTCTTCTAGGAGGGGGAGCATAAGGAGGTGCATATTCATGAGAATTTTGAAAATTATGGTATGTTTGAAAAGGTGGCTGTGAAGTTTGTGCATTGTTGCTATCAACTAAAATTAGGGTGATTTCTCCAACCCAGGGTTATAATGTGTTTGTGAGTATGTGTTTATGCTTGGGCCTTTGGAAGACTATTTAAAGCATGAGCTTGTTCATGGAGGCATTTCCTAAAAGAAGGCAAAGTTGGACAATCATTTGTTAAGTGTTCATTAGTTTCACAAATTTAACACACAATGTCTTGAACAGATTTTAATTGATCACTCTTTTTCAATTCAAGTGCTTCAACTTTTCTAGCTAAAAATGCAAACTTGGCTTAGAGGACATGATCTTCCCTAAGGTTGTGCATACCTCCACTAGATGTATGAGGTTGAGTTTTACTTGGTGCCTCATAAGTACCTGTGGTGTCCTAATTTTGAGCATTTTCGGCTAGCAAGTCTATGTACTCCATTACTTCATTAAGGTCTTTATCTTCAAAAGTTTCATTGCACATCAATTCAACCATTTGCCTATCTCTAGGTGTTAACCCTTCATAAAAATGTGAAACCAATCTCCATGTTTCAAAACCATGATGAGGGCAAGTATTAAGCAAGTCTCGATACCTATCTCAATATTGGTAAAATGTTTCTCTTGGCTTTTAAGTGAAAGTGATGATTTGTCTTTTAAAAGAGTTTGTTATATGAGACGGAAAAAACTTCTTTAAAAATTGTTGTTGCATTTCATCCCAAGCACGAATAGATCATGGTCTCAAATTTTATAGCCATGGTTTAGCTTTATCTTCTAATGAAAAATGAAAGAGCTTAAATCTAATGGTGTTCATGCTACAATTTGAGTCATTATAGGTGTTACAGACCTCCTCAAATTCCCTTAAATGCAAGTATGGATTTTCTAGGTCTAAGCCATGAAAAGAAGGTAAAAAGCTGAATAATGTCTGGCTTAAAATTAAAATGAGATGCATTAGGAGGGAAAACTATGCATGAGGGTGCACTTATTCTTATGGGATTCATATGGTCTCTAAGTGTTCTCACACGGTTATTCTCATTATTCTTATTATATAAAGCGATTGGTTATCTTCTTCGACCATATTTTCTGAAAATAATGAGGATACCCTACAAAGTCTACCACTTAATGTACGTGACCAAACTCTCATGCACGTGTAAGAAGAGAATAAAAGGAAGAAAAGAAAAAAGAAGAAAAAGAAACAAAACAAAACAAAAGAAACAAAAGTTAGATAAAATGAAAAGTAAAAAGAGAAAATAAAAATAAATATTATAATTTATACAAGAATTTACCTGACCAGGAAAGGCGCCAAAAACATGACATAACCAAAAGATTGATTTTTTTTTTCCAAGTGCATGAGTGTCGAAGTAATAAATAACCCAGAAAAACCGGGGTCGAACCACAAAGAGGTTAACTATATAAATTATAAATAACAACATAACAACAACAACAATAATAACAATAATAAAGAGGACTTTTGAGATGTATGATTAATGAGGATTAAACAATGATAAAAACAAATGTCAAAGATTAGAGGATCCACTAATGGTAACTTCAAAAAAGTATAATATAAACTCTTATTACTCAACTGGAAACCACACAAAAAGGAGGTTCCACTCAGATATTAAATTGTTAACATGATTACATTAATTATCTTATTCGAGTAATGTCAATACTTGTAAATATTATCAGGTATTCATGGTGATAGCTTATGTTAACAACAAATCAAGTTTCTTTCATAGCATAGGTGTAGGTTATACCATACAGTTGGGCTATGAAAGTGCCAAGCATTTGTTGTACTAAGGGTTGTTTAACACAAATCTAGATTAACCATTTAACAAGCAAGGTATTAAGAGTGAGCAAGTTAATAAATATAAAACATGTTAGTATTAAACATTAAAGTTCATGTTGAGTTTATACTATACTTATTCTTACACCATTAGAGTAACCTTTTCACCTTGACATAATAGATTTAGTTAAACATAATGAAAGAAGGAAACATAAATAAACAAGATAAGAACATAATTATATACATAAAGGAAAGGAAATGAAAAGCACTAACAAGAGATTAATATAACATAAAATAAAATTTAAACATTACAAAATACAAAGAAAGAGAGAGCAAGAGCATGATCTTTGATCTGAACACCAAGATGCCTAAATGCATGGCAAATGCCTCCTTTTATAGGCTAAAATTTAGAGCTATTGATTTGATGAATAATTGTTGAGTGGGTGGCCACATCTTGACTTGGTGACAATCTTTATCTTCTTGTATGAACAAAACATCATTGCTAAACGTTAGAATTGAACCACCTTTACTCATGAAAGTTCCTAGGAGATTGTCTCACTTTCTAAGAAAAAAACAATTGAGGTCATTTGGACTTATAGAACTCAAGATATGGGATGAAAACTGAACAGTGTCTGGGTTGCAGGACAGGTTTGGACTTCTCCGTTGTTGTTATAATTTGAACTTAAAAATGGCCTTTTTAAATCTTAGACTCCACATGAAAGTTTTAGGCCTATGTCTTATCTTTCCATCCATATAAAGTAGACCAAATTTGAGATCTACAGCTCTAGATATAACCCAATTACTAAACAGTGTTCCAGTTTAGACTGAACCAGCATCACTTTTCTAAGCTTCACCCTCTCTTTATCGTCACAATTTCAGTAGTTGAAGTTATCAATCAGTCCTTTGATTTATGTGAGAGGCCTGCATTTAAGATGAACACTTACCATATATTAAGGTATCTTATAGTATCAGACTTATTATTATAAAACATGCTTTAGTTAAGGAGTTATTGATACTTCAAGTGCAAAATAATGATATAAAACCTTGATTAAAATGTATTTTAAGTACTAATCACTCTTCATAGTGCACAGATCTTTCAAAAACTTAACATAAGACAATACCTATTTAATAGCATCCAATAAAGGTATATTGATCCTTACCTGTTTGAAAGTTTCAAAAGATTTTAGAATTGTGATTGATTTTCCTTTGTTTGGTCATGGCATGTGGAAAATGCAAGTATTGGTGGGGAAATCAGTCTTTTCTTTGCAATGTCCAGGTTCAACTCTTTTCCTTACCCTCAGAGATTAACCCATCATCTTTCTAACAAGGTTCAAGACTAGATTTTTCAATAACATTACCATTGCGGAGAGTAGTGACTGATTTGACTTGATCCATGTGTTGGCTTCCAGAGCTATTTGATGTGGTTGAAATGGAAACTTACATTTCTCCTGAAACTTGAGAGCATATATGAACTTTGCAAGAGTATCTGTCAAATCTGCCATAGTTTGAGCATTTTGAGTGTTAATAGTCCTATTGCTTTTCAATGAAGTGCATGCAATGTTTCCTCAAAGATTTCTTCTAGGAGGCGGAGCATAAGGAGGTGCATATCCATGAGAATTTTGAAAATTATGGTGTGCTTGAAATGGTGGCTATGAAGTTTGTGCATTATTATTACCACACTTCTAATTAAAATTTGGATGATTTCTCCAACTAGGGTTATACATTGCGAGTATGGATTCTGATTTGGCCTTTGGAAACTGTTTAAAGCATTGGCTTGTTCATGAAGACATTCCTTGAAAGAAGGCAAAGTTGGAAAATCATTAGTTCAATGTTTATTAGTTTCATAAATTTGATACATAATTTCTTGAACAAATTTTAATTGACCACTCTTTTTTAATTCTAGTGCCTCGACTTTTCTAGCTAAAGATGCAAATTTAGCTTGGAGGTCATGGTCTTCCTAAGGTTGTACATACCTCCACTAAATGTACGAGGCTGAGTCTTACTCGATGCCTCATAAGTACTTGTAGTGTCCAAATTATAGCATTTTCAGCTAACAAGTCCATGTATCCCATTGTTTCATTAGGGTCTTTATCTTCAAAAGTTTCATTGCATATTAATTCCACCATTTATCTATGTTTAGGTGTTAACCCTTCATAAAAGTGTGAAACCAATCTCCATGTTTCAAAACCATGATGAGGACAAGTATTAAGCAAGTCTCTATACATATCCCAACACTGGAAAAATGATGCGAACCTCGTGATCACATGGTCACGCAACCCACAAGCAAAGACACCAATTTCTAGAAAGCCAAGTAAATCAGGTTTGATAGGAGGGTGACACAATGATAACTTGTACCTAGACACCAGCACTATTGGAAATGGAAAACCCCACCTAACGAATATTGATTCACGAACGAGAAGTATAAGGATGATGCCATGAAGACAGTTGTTCTTCGATAAGTCGTTTTCAATCCTTTAAAGAACCAAGGGAAATTATCCCACCAACACACACACAAGTGCGATAAAGAAGTTTAATTGATCTAAAAAATTTATGTAACCCCTTACATACTGGTTATGCCTTTATTATACTGACTCTAGACTTAAAGAAACCCTAATGGACCCCCCTTAGGTGGACTTATATAAAGCCCATTTACAATTGACCCAAATAAGTAATAATAACCCAAAAACTAAGAAGAAAATAATAAAAATCCAAAAAATTACATCCTAAATATGCCAGAATCAGATTTTTCACCCTTAAGAAGTCCTACATAAACTAGGAAAAATTTGATTTGGAAAAATTTGCATTGCTGCCCCTTTGATGACCTTGATTAGCTTGGATTTCCTTGTTTAACTTGGACAAATAAGAAAACAAATTTCCTCCTTTGTTGCTGATTTAATTACTTTCCTTCCTAAGTTAGAAAAAAAAACATTAAATAGTCGTCCCTCGTTAGGAATAAGATATGGCCAACTTCCTTACTTAATTAGGAGAATAAATTACTAACTTTTTATTCTTGTAGCGTTAGGAGAAAAACAAGCCTAACAAGGATGGTATTGGGCCGGACACATCAACCCCTTGTTTCACATGAATTGGGCTCTTCTTGAACCTAAACTAGATAAATTAAAGGTTGTCCTTCATGCTCTTTAAATGTCCCAAACCCCTCTAGGTCCATTTTGCTCCATATGTTCTGAACAAACCCATTCCATGCTTCTTTAAGCTTCTTTGCCCTAGCTCTTGTGATTGGCCCAATTGGCACCTCCAATGGGCCATTGGCATGATTACGCTTGGTGTTAGGTTGATCCGCATCGTATCCCAAGTGCAAGAGTGTCGAAATAATAAATAACATGGTAAGACCGGGGTCGAACCAAAGGGAGGTGAACCATATAAAATTGTAAACAATAAATGAAAAGGAGTTGAAGAGAACTTTTGAGATGTGATATTGATGTAAGGATTAAACAAGAATAAAACAATTGCCAAGGTTAGAGGATCCACTAATGGTATTTCAAATAAGTATAGTATAAACTCTTTTTATTACTCAACTAGAAACCACACACAAAAGAAGTTCCAATCGGATTATAAATGATATGGTTTAGCCATGTGATACGACCCAAGTAAGGTCAAATTCGAGTTTTGGCATAAAATGCACAACAGTCCAAGTTTACGGCAACAATCATAATTCTCAATCCGATCGTTGGATTAGGCTACAAGTTTACGTGTAGTCTCCAGACATGTTTCCTACCTTGGGTTAAAATTTCAGGTCAATCGATGTTCAGGATGGCATTGCAATACTGGTCAACAAAGGTTATACAAATTTTGTTATTTACTTCCATTTGACTTGTGGACTTCCTATTTGATAGAGATTCTTTTCCTACAAGGATGTGGCAGCTGGTTTTGGGAATTTCCTAGTTCCAAAAGGATCTCTAATGAGCTATAATATAATCTCCAAGTGTGGCAAGGATTCATTAATGTTTCAAAATACTTTTCTTATAAGAATTCCTTATTCATCCTAGCTACACAAGGAAAGAAAGGCTAGTCTTATTCATCCCTTTGGAGAAAGGTTAGATTCTGGCTCAAGCTTTATAGTAATATGACTTCCTTAAGTAGAGCCACCAGGGTTCTACAAAACAACAAAAAAGGGCTTCAGCCGAGAATGAGAAGAGTATCCCTTGCTGTGCTTGTGTATTTGATTTGGGAGGAAAGAAACAAGAGAATTTTTGAAAGCACTAGTAAATCAGTTGAGGCTGTTTTCAGAAAATTTCAGATACTATTTTACACTATATTGTATTTTCATGAAAAAAATCACCTAGCTTACAATGTTGCATTCTGATTGGATTGATTGGGGTAGATTAACGTGCATGCATGTTTATCCTGTCCCCATATGGTCTAGCTTATGTTCCTCGTTCATTCATGGGGTTTAAGAAGTAAGTAGCCGATGTTCTCATTGTATGATTGTTGTTTTGCCTTATGGATTTGATATTTGTTCGAGGGAGTCCGTTCCCTTTGATTCTAGGTTAATACAGGGAGTCTGTTCCCTTAGTTTGTTTCTATTTAGTAAGCTTGTCTTGATTATGGTTTGTACAAGGGAGTTTGTTCCCTTTTGCCTTCTAACTAGCAAGCTTGTCTTGCTTTTGTTTTAGAAAAGGGACTTCGTTCCCTTTTCCTTGTATTGCTGGTCTCCAGCTTCTTTTTGATCTATACAATTCTTACATTTGATCAAAAAAAGAAAAGAAAGGCTAGTGGTATATAATGACAAATTAGTTATTATTATTATTTTCTTTTATGTTTGGGCTTAATTAAAACTTTGTTTTGAGCTAGGATCCACGGCTTATTTGGATCAGGTTATGGGTTTTTCAGTATAGGGTTTTTAGGTCAGTTTTGTATGGGGTCAGTTCAACCTATAAGGGTTACTTTTAAGAACTTTTTAAACACATGTAACCTAAATTTTGGAGCTTTGATGATTATTACTTCTGGATTTTTCAGCTTTAAAGTGTGAGAGTGATTCTTGCATTCTTCAGTTCTTGAACGAACTGAAATTGACTTATCAAAGGTTAATTGGCTTTGTGGTGTCATTCTAATAGTGTTGGTGCCTTGGGGTAGGTTTCTATTGTGTCACACTCCTATTAGACCTATTTTAACTTTCTGGGATTAGATCTCAATCTTTTAGTGTTATTTTTGCATCAGTTGGTATTAGAGCTAAGCTCTAAAATAAGGTCATATCCTTATGTTATTTTCGTTTTTTTTAGTGTTCCTTTAAGTTTTTTAGTGTTTGTGTCCATCTTGTTCTTCGTGTCTGCGTAATCTAAGAAAAAAAGAGGTTATATTTCATTTTGTTACTGTCTCTAATCATATCAGTATATTAAAAAGAAAAAAAAAACAGAGAGAGAGAGAGAGATTAGTTGAAATTTGAAGGATCATTTAATTTTTGCCATAGAAACACAACTCTTGGTGAACCATAAGCAAACCAACTTAGAATGAATTGAAAATTCATATTTAATCTATTGGGGGTGAGATTGCATCATATGTCTAATATGGGCTTATTCTAATATTGTTTGCTTGAGGTTTTAATTTGCGGTTCAATTCTGTAGTAAAAACACTACTCTTAGTGAACCATAAGCAAAACACCTTATAATCAATTGAAAATTCATATTCTATGTATTGGGGATGAGAGCGCAGAACATATTAAATTTGGGCTTATTTTGATATCAGCTTTTAGAGGTTCAATTCTACCGCAAACTGATCATACAAAGGGTTTTGGTACCTAGACATAATATAACGCCCTATAAAGTTGGATTTGTTATTTGTTTGGTATTAGAATACTATATATTAAATTCGAGGTCATTTGGATATCGGTTTCTTTAGGTTCTCGAATTGGATCTTGTTTGGTCGTAACGGGCTTGTTTGGTGTTATCTTTCAAAACTTATTTTGTTTATGTTGATTTTGTTTATGCCATCATACTATCATCATATTTTTATATTTGGTTATTGTTTGAGTTATTTTCATCACTTTCGCATTTGTTTGTTTTTTTTATAAGTTCTGGTCCAAATAAAAGTCAGATTCATAATCTCGAGTTTAAATCAGTGTTCTTCCTGTTATAAACTCTAGTCTTGTCATCTTCTTGTTTTTTTTCCCTATCTATGTCATGTATTCACCAAGGGAGAGGGAACAAAAGAGGATTATAGATCAATGATGCGAAAAACTAAGCCATGGTTTGGGGGTTTTAGAACAAGAAGTTGATAAGTGTAGAAGATTATTTTATGATCTTCAAGCTTCATGAGAAAAGGAGGTACAATGCCAATAGAATGAAAGACAAAGGAGAGTCGTTATGGTTATCATTTTGATTCTGATAATGGATTCTTTCTCTTCACTTTTGATTCTGTCGATCGCGCCACTAATGTTCTGGAGAGAGCCCCATGGCACATGGCCAACAGACCTTTGGTGCTTAAACGTTGGCATCCGAACATGCAATTTTTGAAAGATGATCTGGATAGAGTTCCGGTATGGGTTAAGCTCTACAATGTTCCTCTTGAGTATTGGACTGTTAAGGGGCTGAGTTATGTAGCGAGTGCTATTGGGGTTCCCCTTCATGCTGACCTTACTACATTGTTGCGTAAAAGGCTTAGCTACGCAAGAGTTTGCGTTGAGATAGAAGCTTCGAAAACGCTGGTGAAGGAATACGACCTTCGCTGTCCAAATGGGTTATTCATAACAATTTCAGCGGATTATGAATGGATTCCTTCAAGGTGCAATAATTGCAATGTCTTTGGACATACCACAGCGATATGTGCTACCAGTAAAGTTGATGATCGTACAATGGGGGCAGAGGGCAAGAGGAAAATAGGAGCTGTGAACTCTAAACATGCAGATAATAAGCAGAATCAGCTTCAATGGCAGGTAGTTGGTAAACGAAATAAGGGTGTTACGATTGGTGAGAATGATTGTTTGGCATCTAAAGAGCTTAATTGTAATGAGAATGGTTGTTTAGCATCTGCTTTACAGAGTGCTGATTGTAATACGAATGAATCTGCGACATTAGATGTGCCCAATGCTGGTTGTTATGAAGATGAAAATCCTACCTCTCCTCTTATTTTGAAGAGCTTACGAGCAGACATGGTGCCGGAGGAAGGGGATGCATGTACTCTTTAGATCAAAGTTCAACCATCTGTAATGCAACCATGAACCCTGTTAGTCATGAGGTGAATGTTGATATTGGAGTTATGGGAGGTGGTACAGGTAAGGAAGATGATGATAAGGAGTCGACGTCACTGATCCAACAAGTCCGCAAAGTCCGATTTTCTTCTGACGGGGAAACTTTTATTAATCAGTTAGCTAGCAAGGCTAGAGACTCTCTAGAAAAAAGAAAACGGGTTCTCCAGGCTTTTCAAAGAAGAGTAAGAAATCTGGCTCCTCGAGGGGGGGCAAGTCAAGGTAATCCGTGTGTTGATGTTTGGTACTCCTCTCTATTTCCCTATGATTATTGGATGTTGGAATGTTAGAGGTTTGAATGATCCCATAAAGCATTCAGAACTGCGTCAGCTCATCCATCAAGAGAGGATGGTTTTTTTTGGTTTGGTTGAAACTCGGGTTAGAGACAGGAATAAAGATAATGTTTCGCAACTTCTTCTGCGTAATTGGTCATTCTTGTATAATTATGATTTCTCTTGTCGTGGTCGTATTTGGGTTTGTTGGAATGCTGATTTGGTGAAGGTGGATGTTCTGGGAATGTCAGACCAGGCTATCCATGTTTCTGTCATGATATTAGCTACCAATATCTGTTTTAATACTTCAATCATTTACGGAGACAATAATGCATCTGTACGTGAGGCTTTTATGGTCTGATATTGTGAGTCGTAGTGATGGATGGGAGTCAACCCCATGGATTCTTATGGGCGACTTTAATGCTATCCGCAACCAGTCAGAGAGGTTAGGGGGGTCTTCTACGTGGGCTGGTCATATGGACAGATTGGAAACATGTATACGTGAAGCGAAAGTGGATGATCTTCGGTATTCAGGTATGCATTATACTTGGACGAACCAATGTCCTGAGAATATGATTATGCGGAAACTAGATAGAGTGCTTGTGAATGAGAAGTGGAATATGCGCTTCCCATTGTCGGAAGCGAGATTCTTGCCTGCTGGTATGTCAGATCATTCTCCCATGGTGGTAAAAGTCACTGGCAATGTTCAGTACATAAAGAAACCATTCAGATTCTTCGATATGTGGATGGATCATGACGAGTTCATGCCCTTGGTGAAGAAAGTATGGGATCAGCATTCAGGAGGGTGTCCAATGTATCAACTGTGTTGCAAACTAAGGAAGCTAAAGCAGGAACTTAAACATTTCAATAAGACTCACTTCTCCAATATTTCCGATAGAGTCAAAGATGCAAAAGATCACATGGATAGGGCTCAACAAGCTCTGCATACAGCGCCTGAGGATCCAACATTGCGTATGCGAGAAAGAGATGTTGTTCGTAACTATGCTTCTACTGTCAGGGCGGAAGAGTGTTTTTTTCAGACAAAAGGCAAGGATACAATGGCTTAGCTTGGGGGATCAGAATACTAGCTACTTTCACAAATCAGTAAATGGTAGACAGAATAGAAAATAAGCTTCTCTCGGTTACAAGGGAGGATGGAGAAGTCGCTGAAGGACACGAGGCAGTCAAATCAGAAGTAATTGCATACTTCCAGCGTGTATTGGGAGTGAAACAAATTGCCTAGGGTCCTGAACGAGGAAGTGATGCAATCGGCAATTATTTACAAATTGTCGGCAACTCAACAGCATGTACTAGCACAAGATGTCACAAGAGAGGAGATTAAGCATGCTATGTTTAGTTTGAAAAACAACAAAGCTCCTGGTCCAGATGGCTTCAACGCAGGTTTCTTCAAAAGAATGTGGCACATAGTGGGGGAAGATGTAATCAACGCTGTTAGCTCCTTCTTCCAGACTCGTAGAATGCTTAAAGAAATGAATGCTACATCCATTTCCCTTATCCCTAAAGTTGCTAATCCTACGAGGTTGACAGATTTTCGTCCTATATCTTGCTGCAATACAGTATACAAATGCATCGCGAAGATTCTAGCTGGGAGAATGAAAGTTGTTTTACCATCCTTAGTAGGTCCGTATCAAACAGCTTTTATCTCTGGACGGAGAATCAGCGACAATATTCTTTTGTCTCAGGAACTAATGAAAGGCTATCACACAACTACGGGTCCTGCTCGTTGTGCTATGAAAGTAGACCTGATGAAGGCTTATGACTCTGTTCGGTGGGATTTCATTGATGCTACGTTGATAAAAATGGGATTCCCTAGAACAGTCATTGATTGGATCATGGTTTGTGTTACATCATGTCAATTCTCAATCAACGTCAACGGTGAACTTGCGGGTTACTTCCAAGGGGGGAGAGGGCTGAGACAAGGTGATCCATTATCTCCATATTTGTTTGTCCTATGCATGGAAATTCTGTCAGGGCTGTTCTGCAATATGAGTGCCAACCAAAACTTCAAGTTCCACTGGAGATGCAAGAAGGACAGAATTTCTCATCTTTGCTTTGCCGACGACTTGATGATATTCAGCAAAGGGGATGTACATTCAATCCGTATGATCAAAAATGTACTCACAGAGTTTCAGGTTCTATCAGGTCTATATCCAAATCCAAACAAAAGTGACATCTTCTTGAGCGGTTCGTTAGGAGCTGAGAGGGAACAGATTATCAGTATTCTTGGGTTTAGAGAGGGGGAGCTTCCTATGAAATATTTGGGAGTGCCTCTTATCTCGTCCAGACTAAAGGCTGTTAATTGTAAGGGCCTCGTGGATCGAATTACCGCCAAAGTTCGACATTGGACCTGTAGAACACTCTCTTTCGCAGGGCGAGTACAACTGATTAACTCAGTCTTATTCTCCATCCAGGTCTATTGGGCATCTCTATTCCTATTACCTGGGGAAGTAGTGAAAAATGTTGAGCAAATTATGAGATCCTTTCTTTGGTCAGGTTCAGATATGAGCACTACCAGGGCTAAAGTGGCTTGGGATCAGGTATGTCTTCCAAAAAAGGAGGGGGGGCTAGGCATAAAAAGGATAGCAGAATGGAACAAGATTGCCTTGTTGAAACATATTTGGAACTTGTGCAATGACTCAGATGGCTCAATCTGGTCTACTTGGATCAGATCCAATCTCTTGCGAGGTAGGAATTTCTGGACAATCAAGGCGACAGGAAGCTGCTCTTGGGCTTGGGGAAAGATTCTAAAGCTCAGATCCTTAGCATGGCCGAAGATGAAGCACGTCATCGGAGATGGAATGACAACCTCTCTATGGTTTGACAATTGGCATCCACACAGCCCGCTCGCTGATACCTACGGTGAACGTTTCATCTATGATTCAGGTATGGAACACAACGCGAGAGTGAACGTGCTGATTAATAACTTAGAATGGAGAATTCCTATCACTCATGCTATTGGCTGGCACCCCATTTTAGAAGCTATTCCTTCCACCTCTACTCCTAAGGGGCAAAAGGATGAGATTGTGTGGTTGGATTCGCCAAATCAGAGTTTCTCAGTCAAAGTAGCTTGGGAACAACTAAGAATTCATCATCAAATGGTTGATTGGCATGACATCGTGTGGTTCAAGAATGCTGTCCCAAGACATGCATTTCTTCTTTGGGTGGCTATCCAACGGAAACTCTCAACGCAGGATAGACTTCATCGGTTTGGTATTCATGGTCCCAATAGGTGCTCACTCTGTCTCTGCAATAATGAAGATCACAACCACTTGTTCTTCGAATGCTCCTTTGCGAAAGCATTATGGTGGAATGTTTGTGATAGATGCGACATTCCAAGAATGACAAAAAGCTTGGATGAATGGATTCGATTGGCCACTGTCTCTTGGCATGGAAAAAGTTTCGTCAACTTTTCTCGTAAACTGGGTTTCGCAACTACAGTGTATTGTATCTGGCAAGAACGGAATGCAAGGATCTTTGCAGATGTGTCTAAAGCTTCGAATTTGGTTTTTGATCAAATCGAATGTATCATTCGCGATAAGCTTGTTTTGATAAGGAATGTTCAACAAACAGATGAAAACATAAGGATCCAAAGACTTTGGAGGGTCAATAACATGGACTCTTAATTTGATGTTTAGCTGGTTGTTTTTGTACCCCTAGCATATCTAGTTGGTCCAAGTTTTTGTTTTGTTGTGGCTAGCCTGTAGCCATTTGTTGGGTTTCGTTTCTGTCCTCATTGTAAATCTTGGGTATGCCCATTATATTCTTTGTATCATTTTCTTTTAATACATAAGTCAGCTTACCAAAAAAAAAAAAAGTTATGGTTATCATTCAAAAGTATGTATGCAAGTGGTTAGTATGGTGTGCTTATTTGAAATTCTTGTTAATCACAACTTATATACAGTGTTGTTGGAAAAAGGTGTTAGTAATAAGGGCATTCCAAAGGCTTAACCAAAAGGCTACTAAAGTCGCTACTAATCCTATTCAAGATTCGAGGGTGAATCTTCTTGAAGAGGGAGGGAATGATACTGTTCAACCATGTGATACGACCCAAGTAAGGTCAGATTCGGGTTTTGGCATAAAATGCACAACAGTCTAAGTTTACGACAACAATCATAATTCTCAATACAATCGCTGGATTGGGCTAAAATTTTATGAGAAGTCTCTAGACATGTTTTCCTACCTTGGGTTAACATTTCAAATCAATCGGAGTTTAGAAAGGCACTGCAATATCAGTCAAAATAGGTTGTACAAATTTTATTATTTACTTCCATTTGACATATAGACTTCCTATTTGATTAAGATTCTTTTTCTACAAGGATGTGGCAGCTGGTTTTGGGAATTTCCTAGTTCCACAAAGATCTTTAATGAGTTGTAATATAATCTCCAAGTGTGGCAAGGATTCATTAATGTTTTAGAATCATTTTCTTATAAGGATTCTTTATTCATCCTAGCTACACAAAGAAAGAAGGGCTCGTGGTATAAATGAAAAATTAGTTATTTTTATTATTTTCTTTTATGTTTGGGCTTAATTAAAACTTTTTTTTGAGCTAGGATCCAAGGCTTGTTTGGATTAGGTTATGGACTTTTCAGTTTAGGGTTTTTGGATCATTTTTGCATAGGGTCAGTTCAGCCCACAAGGGAGATCCATTAGGGTTACTTTTAAGAACTATTTAAACACATGTAACCTAAATTTTGGAGCTTTGATGATTATTACTTCTGGATTTTTTAGTTTTAACATGTAAGAGTGATTCTTGCATTTTTCAGTGCTTGAACGAACTGAAACTAACTTATCAAAGATTAACTGGCTTCGTGGCATTATTCTACTCTTCCAATAGTGTGGTGCCTTGGGGCAAATTTTCATTGTGTCACACTCCTATCAGACCTATTTTAGCTTTCCGGAATCAGATCTTAATCTTGATTGTGGGTTGCATAACCACATTATCAAGAGGTTAGCATCAATAAATTATTAACATGATTATGTTAATTATCTTATTTGAGTAATGCTAATACTTTGTAAATGTGGTCAAGTATTCATGGTGATAACTTATGTTAACAACAAATCAAGTTCCTTTTATAGCACAAGCGTCTGTTATACCATACAATAGGCTATGAAAATTCTAAGTATTTGATGTACTAAGGATTGTGCAACACAAATCTAGATTAATCATTTAACAAGTAGAGTATTAAGAGTGAGTAAGATAACAAATACAAAACATGTTAGTATCAAACATAAAAAGTCCATGTTAAGTTTATATTATACTTATTATTACACCATTAATGTACCCTTTTCACCTTGACAAAATAAACTTAGCTAAACATAATGAAGATCAGAAACATAAATAAAAAAAAATAAAAACATAATAATGATATACATTAACTAAGTAAGAAAAGGAATTGAAAAGCATAAACAGTAGATTAATATAACATTAAATAAAACTTGAACATTACAAAATACAAAGAGAGTAAGAGCAAGAGCAAGATTTTGATCTGAACAACTAAGATGCCCAAATTCATGGCAAATGCCACCTTTTATAGGCTAAAATTCAGAACTATAGATTTGATGATTAATTATTGAGTAGGTGGCCACCTCTTGACTTGGTGACCACCATTATCTTCTTGTGTTCACAAAACGTCATTGCTAACATCAGAATTTGAACAGATAATCTTCATGAAAGTTCTGGGCATTTGTCTCCTCATTCGAAGAAAACAAGAATGAGCTCATTTGGACTTCTAGAACTCGAGATATGGGCTGAACACTAAATAGTGTCAGGGCTGCAAGACAGATTCTAATTTCTCTTTTGTTGCTACAATTTGAACTTGAAAATGACCTTTTTGAATCTTGGACTCTCATGAAAGTTTTAGGTCCATGTCTTAGCTTTCTATTCATATAAACCAGACCTAATTCCAGGTTCTACAGCTCCATTTATGATTTAATAACCGAATGGTGTTCTAGTTTGAATTGAACCAGCATCTCTTCTTTAAGATTAGCTCTCTCTTTGTCTTTTCGCTTTCAATAGTTAAACACATCAATCAATCCCTTAAATTGTGAGATATGCCTGCATTCAAAATGAGCATTTACCATAAATTAAAGATATCTTATGTTATGGTTCTTGCTATTATAAAACATGCTTAAGTTAGGGAATTTAATGATACTTTAAGTGCAATATGATGATATAAAACCTTGATAAAAATACACTTTTAAGTATTAATCACACTATGTCATGATCGGGGTGGCAATATGATCTCAACAATTTGAACTGCTTTAGTCATGTATAGAAGATCTTAGATTCACGGGTTCTAGAATCACCTGGACTAATCAACAATGTAACAATACTATCTTAAAAAAGTTGGATTAGGCTCTTCTTGTTAATGTCCAATGGAATTGCAATTTTATAGGTTCAAAAACTTGTTTTCTTCCCTTTGGAATCTCAAACCACTCTTCTATGTTAGTTAAGTTGGCGTGTTTGCCTAAAAGGAAGATTTCATTCAATTTCTTTAATTTTTGGGTCTATGATCCTCTCTTTCTCCCCATGACTTTCGAGACATGGTGATGCAAACATCGTGATCACGTGGTCATGCAACCCACACACAGACACTAATTCTCGAAAAGCCAAGTAAATCAGGTTTGATAAAAGTGTGACACAAAGATAACTTATACCTAGGCACCAACATTATTGGAAACGGAAAATCCCCACCCAACGAATATTAATTTGCGAACAAGAAGTATAAGCATGATGCCACGAAGACAGTTGTTCTTTGATAAGTTATTTTTTCAGTTCTTTAGAGAACCATGGAAGGGAGATTATCTCACCAACACACACACACAAAGTGCGACAAACAAGAAGTTCTAGTAATTTGAATTGTCCAACCTTACATTTTTTGTTATGTCTTTATTTATACTGACTCTAGACTTAAAGAAACCCTAATGGACCTCCTTTAGGTGGACTTATATGAAACCCACTTACAAATGACCCAAATAAGTAATAATAACCCAAAGACTAAGAAGAAAATAATAAAAATCCAAAAATTATCATCCTAAATATGCTAGAATTAGATTTTTCACCATTAAGAAGTCCCAAATACACTAGGAGAAATCTAATTTGGAAAATTTGTGTTATTTTCCCTTTGATATCCTTGATTAGCTTGGATTTCCTTTTTTAACTTGGACAAATAAGAAAACAAATTTCCTTGTTGATTTAATTACTTTCCTTCCTAAGTTAGGGAAAGCATTAAATAATCCTCCCTTCTTTAGGAATAAGATTTGGCCACCTTTCTTAATTAGGAGAATAAATTGCTAACTTTCTTTCCTTGTTGTAGCTAGGATAAATAAGAAATCCTTGTAAGAAAAGGATTTTGAAACATTTATGAATCCTTGCCACACTTGGAAACTATATTGTAGCCCATTAAAGATCCTTGTAGGGCTAGGAGATTCTCAAAACAAGCTGTCATATCCTTGTAGGAAAAGGATCCTTGTCAAATAAAAAGTCCACAAGTCAAAAGGAAGTAAATAACAAAATTCATACAGCCTATGTTGACCCGTATTGAAATTCCTTCCTGACTCTGAGCAACTTGAAATTTGAACCCAAGATAGGAATACATGTCAGGAGACTCTACGTAAAATTTCAACTCGATCCAACGGTCGGATTGAGAATGATGACAGTTGCCGTAAAACTGGATAGTTGAACATTTTACCTCAAAATCCGAATTTGACCTTTCCTGGATCGTACCACATAGTGTGAGGAGGTCAAGGGCATAGCCATGTATGTTTTAACAACAAATTGAAAAAATTTAAAGGGGCTTTGAAAGAGTTTAATCTTAAGTACTTTGGTAAGATTTCGAAGAGGATGTTATAAACTAAGTAGAAGATGGAAGAGGCTCAATGTTGAAGCAATGAGAATCCAGTCTCCAAATCGCAAGAGGTCCAAGGCTGCTGTCACTGAACCCCCGGGTCTATTTCCTATCGTTCTGCAGCTGTGGCTACAGCACCTATAGCCCCCCTCAACAGGCAATACATCACCCAAAGCAAAGCAGCTGCCATTAAGCAATCTAAGGCTCCTGCTGTCCAATACCATCATCGTTCAGATGATCCTTCATTGCTCTGCTGATGTTCTATTCATACTTGTTTGGTAGGGTCCCTTGGCTCCTACCTATGTATTTCGGTTGGCTTGAAGGCCTTGTGGTCATTCCTGGCTGTGAAGTGTGGCCCACTTTTGATAATTGTGTTTGTTTGATGAGCTTGATTCCTGGTTGGCCGTTGTTGCTGTGTTTTTTTGTTTTCTGCTGCTGTCTGGTCTGCTTGACCGGGTCCATGCTGGCTACTTATATTTGTTTGGGAGGGTTCCTTGGCTCCTGTTTGTTTTTTTTGGTTGGCTTGAAGGCCTTGTGGTTTTGTTTAGTTGGCTTGCTGAGCTGCTGGCTGGTCTGCTATTTTGTCCTGGAGCTCCTTTTGGTGCTAGCTGATTTGATGTTTTGCTTGTTATTGGCCGGGTCCATACTGGATGGCTAGATTATGGTTGTGGGTTTGTTGGTTGAGTGATCTTTTCCAGCTTGTTAGAAGCAGGTGCAGAGGTGCTTGGGTGTTTCTCCCTTGTTCTGCTGGTTTCCTGCTTGGTTTAATTTCTCTAGAGAGCCTGTTCCCTAGTTTATGGCTTCAATGATGTTTTGTTCCTGGCTTCTCTCGTTGGGGATATTATGCTGCTTGTTATCTCTCCCTCGGTTAGTTGGCCTAGCCGGGGGTGTTTGGCTTTTTGGAAGGTCTGGGAATGTAGGCTGTTCATGCTATTTGGTTTATACCTGCGTTAGTAGGATCAAGGGAGCTTGTTCCCTTTTCTGATTTTCAGCTTGTATTATGATGCTACTCAGTTTCTATTTCCTATGGGGAACTTATTCCCTATTTGAATTTCTGTATATATTCTGAACAATGCTGGTTTCCAGCTTGTATTGCAAGTTCGCCTTACTCTTTTGATCTAATACATTACTTACATTTGATTAAAAAAAGAAATCCATAGAATTGAGCCTATTCTTGTAAAGGAGTATGTAAGGCTGGCAGATGCAAAGGAGAGCTTCCTTAGGAAAAAGTCTCGGCTACAATGGTTGAATTTGGGGGATAAAAACTCAAAATTCTCGTCAATTTAGTGAAAGGTTTTCACAGTCGCAATAGAGAGCTTCCTTAGGCAAAAGTCTCGGCTGCAATGGTTGAATTGGGGGATAAAAACTCAAAATTCTTGTCAATTTAGTGAAAGGTTTTCACAGTCGCAATATAATTCTCTCTATGCATTATGATAATGGAATGTGTCTACCAAATGCCGGGGAGGTTAATGATATTATTGTGAGTTATTTTTAGAAGATTTTGGGGGGTTTTAGTTCTGATATAGTTCTTGATTCTTCTATACTTTCTAGGGCTCTCCCTAGAATATTATCTCTCTTTCAAAGTACATCCCACGACACTCCAATAGCCAATGAAGAAATACAAAAGACCATTTTCTCTCTTAAGGACAATAAGGCTCCCTGTCCAGATGGTTTCTATGTAGGTTTCTTTAAGAAATCTTGGAATCTTGTTGGCCTTGACACTATTAATGTTATCTGATCTTCTCTTCTGGCTTCTCAAGCAAGTAAATGCTACAACTATATCTTTCATCCCTATAGTCCCTAACCCATCATAGGTCTTAGACTTTCGGTTAACCTCTTATTGTAATACCATTTACAAATGCATTATCAAGGTCATCGCTAATAGAATTAAAGGAGTATTGCAAAAATTTGGTTGGGCTTTTCCAATCGTCTTTTGTTAGGGGAGAAATATAAGTGATAATATCTTACTTTAACAAGAGCTTCTTCATAACTATCACAGAAATGGGGCTTCGTAGATGCTCCCTAAATGTGGATCTTAAGAAATCTTATAACTCAGTAAGATGGGATTTCTTATTAGTTATTCTACAAATGATTGGCTTTACTTCTCTGTACGGTTAATTGGATTGGTGAATGTATTTCTACTACTAGATTCTCAGTCTCGATCAACAGAGAACTCCAAGGTTTCTTTGTTGGTTCTAGAGGTTTGGGACAAGGTGGACTATCACCCTATCTATTTGTTCTTCTTATGAAAGTTCTCTCGGGTTGGGTCAAAGGCCTAGACATTTTGATTTTAGGTTTCATTGCATCATGAGAGGGAGGAAATTGCTCATTTATGCTTCATTGATGATTTGATGATCTTTTGTAAAGCGAAAGTGGCCTCAGTTTCTTTGGTTGGGAATTGTCTTAATCAATTTCAGGTTGCTTTAGATTTATCACCTGACCCTAATAAGAGTAATATATTCTTGTGTGGTGTTGCTCCAAATACAAAAATGCAGCTTTTCGGTGTTCTCGGGTACAAGGAATGAAAACTACCGGTTAGGTATTGATGGGCATCATGGGAATTATAATCCATCTCATAAAGCTAAATCTAATATACAAGAGGATTCAGATGGTCCAATGATAAGAGCGAGAGCGAAACAACTACAACGGGCCTTGACGAATCAAATTGGAATGATTGAAGCTGTGTTGGAGTTAAAAATTAGCAATCAGTTTGAAATTGGTTCAAGGGTGCTTATTTGCCTACAATAGAAACTTGGAGATAGGAAAAACCCTTAAACCAATATATCTCTTCTCACCATCCCCATAGTGTATGAGACAAATGTATGCATTTCGATTAGGGTCGTATTCTATGGTTACGATTCTACCATATATGTATTTTTCATTCCGTCGAAAATCGATTTTACGGTATAGATGTTTATGACCTCCCCCTCTATGCCTTGCGGTAATGATTCCTCTGGCATTACGGCCTTTACCACAACGATGCTGCCCATATATCAAATTATTTCGTGTATTGGATTTCACTTGACTGTCTACGGCTCCATTGCGTGTGCTCGGGGTAGAAGTTTCATATAAATGTATCGCCATGCTATTAAGTATTTTGATTTAAGTTCTTTTCTTTCTAAGAGGTGGAATAGAATAACCCGGTTGAAGCGTAATGATCATACGTCTGTAATGCATTGTATGTCCCATAATAGGTCTCATTCTTCTACCCTTTCCCGGGAGTCGATGGCTATTCATAGCTATTACCTTGACACCAAAGAAGAGTTCGACCCAATGCTTTATTTCTGTCCTAGTTGATCCTGATTCGACATTAGAAGTATATTGATTTTTCAACAATAACCGAATACTTTTGTCTGTAACTACTGCATATTTGATTCCATCCATAAATCTATTTTCTTCCCTATGAGTTCTAGTCTCAATAAGAATGCTAGTTCTTACTGTTCATATGTTATGATATGAATATACCACACCAATTCGTTATGTATGGATGATGAGATTCCATTGATACAAAGCCAATTCCAATAGATTTATTGAAGGGTCCCATTGGCGTGCATCCAGTAGGAATTGAACCTACGAATTTGCCAATTATGAGTTGGGCGCTTTAACCATTCAGCCATGGATGCTTAGCGGGGATCCTCGTACATGGTGAATAACCAAATTCCAATTGAAATGAAATCTTTAGGATAAATCAATGCAATTTAAATTTAGGAGGAATCAATGAAAGGACATCAATTCAAATCCTGGATTTTCGAATTGAGAGAGATATTGAGAGAGATCAAGAATTCTCACTATTTCTTAGATTCATGGACCCAATTCAATTCAGTGGGATCTTTCATTCACATTTTTTTCCATCAAGAACGTTTTATAAAACTCTTGGATTCCTGAATTTGGAGTATCCTATTTTCACGCAATTCACAGGGTTCAACAAGCAATCGATATTTCACGATCAAGGGTGTAGTACTATTTGTAGTAGTGGTCCTTATATATCGTATTAACAATCGAAAGATGGTCGAAAGAAAAAATCTCTATTTGACAGGGCTTCTTCCTATACCTATGAATTCCATGTGACCCAGAAATTATACATTGGAAGAATCCTTTGGGTCTTCCAATATCAATAGGTTGATTGTTTCGCTCCTGTATCTTCCAAAAGGAAAAAAGATCTCTGAAAGCCGTTTCCTGGATCCGAAAGAGAGT